>NW_009926434.1:0-6998 GCF_000696875.1 Nestor notabilis
CTTCCCCCCGACATGGGGCCAGCTGCACCCCCCGGGGGTGGGTAAGCAGCCCCAGGAGCACTGGTCCCTGGTCCTTCAGCCCCCAAGATACCAGACTCCAGCCCAGCACTGCCAGGAGGTGCGGAACCAGGCAGGGGCCCTTGTCCCAGTGCTGGCTCTGCTCCTGCTCTGTCCCCACTTGCTGACAGAGAGGACAGTTCAGCATTTGCCAAAGCTTCTGTTCCTCCTGCTGGCAGCTCTCCAGTGTTAACAGTGTCCTGCTGAGTGCTGAACGCTGAAGGATTCGTGTCACTCTGGGTATCTGAATAGGGACTGCCATTCCCTGGACCTCTTGACTGTGCTGTGTCCCCTGCACCCTCGGCCCCCTGACCCTGGACCCCAGCAGACGGCCATGCCAGTACATCAGGTACAAAAGATGCTGGGCTGGGAGCATCTGAAGCTGAATTCAAGCCAGTGCCATCAGCATCCTGGGGAGCACCAGCTGCCGCCTCCCATGGCTGTGTCCCATCAAGAGAAGGAGACACGGGTGCTTCTTGAGCAGCAGTGAAGTCGGGGCTTGCTGGTGTCTCTGCTGCATCATCAGCTGCAGGCAGGATGCCAGTCACAGTCCCTGGGGGTAGGTAAGCAGCCCTGAGGGGTGAGTAAGCAGCACTCGGTGGTGGGTAAGCAGCCCCAGGAGGGCTGAGGGTGTTCATGGGGGATGGCAGAGCAGCAGCAAGCAGTGGTGGCTGTTCTCCAGTGGGGATCTGCCATGGGGCAGACTGCAGGGATGGTTTGGCCAGACCCACAGCCCCCATGTCCCCTCTGGGTAGTGCAGTGGCCAGGACTGGGGGGTTTGTGTCACTCAGTACACCAGTGGGAATGGCAGTGTCCTCTGTTGCCTTGGGTGCCTCACTGGCTGCAGGTGACACGGCTGAACCAGGCGCCTCCAATGACACCCTGGGAGGTCCCTGCCCTTCCCAATCCTCACTGCCAGCCTGTGCTAGCAAAGTAGTTGGGCTCAGCACTGCCTGGCCAGGGAGGAGGGAGGACTCCCATAGGTTTCCCACTGTTCCTGACACTGCTGGGCTCTCCAAGGGCAGGAAGGTCAAGGCAGCTGGGCTGAATTCACCATTTACTGCATCTCCTGCATCTTCAGGCACTGAAGCTGAGGAACTTCTCTCAGCAGCCAGGGTCACTTCTCCCATTGGCTCTGGGGTGATGCCCACAGCCCCAATCACCACTCTGTCCTGCTGGGCCATAAGCAGCCCCCCAGTGCTAGGGCTGGGGCTCGAGGAGTTGGCACTGTCTTTGCTTTGGATACCCAGGAGCAGGGCAACGCCTTCCTCAACTGCTCCCGCGGCTGTGGTTAGCCCCTGGCTCGGCAGCACCATGACACTGGCACCCACAGGGCTGCTAGCAGTTGGCTGTGCCTCCCAGGCAGCTGCTGGTGGACTGGTGGGGAGGAACTCAGCGGCAGTGGTAGGGTTTAGATCTTCTCCTCCTTCTCTGGTCACAGCCGCGATGTCCTCCTTAATATCTGCAAAGAGAGGGGTGGTCCCCAGGGGGGTGTTGGGAGCAGCTGCTGTTGCATCAAGCTCTGCTTCTGGGGTGACAGCGGGGTGCTGTGTGGAGATGGTGGCAGCGGTCGTGGCTGCATCAGGGGCAGCTGAACCACTCTCAAAATCCTGAGACGTGTTAAGAGACTTGGTCACGTTTGTCCAAGTTGGTGCTGTAGAGCTGTATTCGCTCGCTGCTGCCACCACAGCATCTGGCTCAGCCCCGGGAGGGAAGGATGGGCTTGGTGGGCTCTCTGTGAGGGTGGTCTCCACTGTCTCAGCATCAGCTGCCACGGTGCTTGTTTCTGCAGTGCCTGTCACCAGGGCACCAGGCCCCTCGCTCTCTGCTGTGATGGGAGAAGCTGTCCCTGTAGCAAATGGCCCCTCGGTAGTAACAGGGACGGCAGCAGCAGCCCCGAGCCCTGCAGAGGGGACACAAAGTGGAGCATCACACTGGGCACTGGAGCCGGCAGCCTGCCAGATCTGCCATGTGCCTCTGCCAGCTGAGCATCAGGAAGATCCCACCCCTTCTTAAACCCTACTGCCTCACCCCATGGCTTTACAAGTGTCTGATTTAACCTGGGCTGCCTTAGGCACAACACTGCACAGCACCTTTTGCAGCCCCAGCATCAGCTGCTGCCACCTGAGGCAGACAGGTCTGGTGCAAGCCTAGAGGCAAAGGCAGGCGCTGCAACTGGGACAAAGGCAGGAGCTGCAGCCAGGGCACTGGCGATGGTATTGTCTGCCACTGGGAAAAGCTGGGCCGCGGTAGGTCTAGTTCATAGCCCCAAGGATGTCTGCAGAGCTCTGCCGCCCAAGGACAGCTCTCAGCCCTCTTTGCCTTGCTGCAGGGACAAACCTGAGCACAGTTGCTTCTGCAGAGCCGGTGTGTGTGTGTGTGTAATTCTTCCATTTTTTTACCTTTTGGGTGTCTGAGGGACATTTAAATACAGTTTACCCAAAGCCCTTTGGCAGATAGGACAGCCAGGGCTTAGTGAAACATTCCCTGACGGCAAATCCCTCTCTCCTGCTGCAGATAAAGCAGAGGGGACCACCCCTCTCCTCCAGCTGGGTGCAGGCATCAGGAATTCCCTGCCTGTGGAGGGAATGTTAACTCCCAGGACCAAGCCCTGCTTACAGCTCCCTCCTCCTGCTGCCGAAATCCTGCCCCACATCCAGGAGCTTTACCCAAAGGAGGAGACACTACCCACGTCCCAGGCATTTGTCCCAGCACCCACTAGCACGCATGGGTGACGTTTCACCCAGTCTTATTTTTACGACAGGGATGTAGGCTCTGGGGAGGCCAATCTGCTGCCGTTGGCTTCAGGACGAGCTGGGCAAATCTGCTGACGCTTGGCTTTAGGCAGCTGCAATTAGGGGAGACAAAGGGCACCCTGAGGGTGAGCCCCAGCAGGATTTCACCTCAGCGTGGCAGCCTGAGCCTGTTGCCCATCCTGGTGCTCCAGTTTATCAGGTTCCCCCTGCCAGACAACCTGATCCCCTTGCAGCAGAGTTGCCTCCACCTTCACCACTGGCTCAGATCATTAACTTATGGATAGCCTGTACTGGAGTCATTAATGGCTATGTCAGACCAGTCCTAGAGGGGTCCATCTTCCCCCAGTCCTCTATTCCCCCTCCTGTCAGGCTGCTTCCTTGCCATCTTCCCTGGCTGAGATAAGCGTTTTGCACCAACCCCCTTCAGCCATATAGGTTCAGCTGCTTCCCTCCCCATCTCAGAGAAAACAAAGCACATCAGTCAAGTCCCCCCAGGTTAGCTGGGCACACTCCACCCCAGTAAATCCATGTTCTATCTTATTTCTTTCATGCAGAGCAGGAAACGCCACCTATCCCTCACCACCCCATCATGGGAAGAGTGTGCAAGAGGGGCCCCAGCATGGAGCACTGGAGTTTGCTCTTTCCTGGGATGTGGGAGGGATGGTAGTGTCTCTGGAGCCCGCTGGCTTCCCTTGGATCCCTTGCTGGAGGGCCTGTAGGTAGGCTCCTGGGCTGGGCTCTCACCTCTCCCACGGGTCCCTGCCTGCAACCAGCCCCTCAGGGTGATGCTTGCCCCATAAAACAGTTTTCCTAGCTCTTTGGCTGCATTATATTGTGAGGGCTTGGTCATAAGAGGAGTTTCCAGAGCAGCCAGGAGGGAAAAGCATCTCACAAGTGTACCTGCTGTGCCCTGCAAGGGCTCGGATAGGATGTGCGCTAGCAGAAAAATATAGGACATACCATGCAGAATCCATATGCAGCATCCCACGAAGGTAGAAAGTGGCCATCCCCTGGTCCCCATGCCTCAGGCCTCCACGCAGGCAGAGCACTGCAAAGCTCAAAGGGAGGCAAGAACAGCTCCGTCTGTCTGTCCCTCCGTCTGTCTGTCTGTCTGTCTGTCTGTCCCTCCCTGCCTGCCTGCCTGCCTCTCCTGCAGAGCTGGAGTCTCGCAGGTGCAATCGTGCTCCTGCTCCCTCCTATTTATAGGGATGGCAGAAGGAGGCAGGTTGCAGCCGTCATCCCCTCCCGCCCCCAGAGCTTTCCCTTCAATGTCTTTGTCACCATTCCCTTCCTGCTTAGCTGTTCCCCTTCCCAAGGGCTGTATGCCCTGTTCAAGTGGTGCATGGGTTGGGGGTTACCCTACAGGGACCCATTCTCCCAGGGACCTGGGCACAGCCCAGTGCAGCTCCCTGTGCCACCAGCACCAGCTGGAGAAACTGAGCCCAGAGCAGTGCATGACACTGCCCACAGTGGCATGGCAGACATCCCAGAGACCCCACAGGATCTGCTGCCCATGGAGGGGAGAGGGACACGGAGCAGCGGGTCATGGTCGTGAGGGGGCAATGCCAGGTGGTGCGACCATGCCTGTGAGGACACCATAGACACTAAAATCAGCTGCTGAGCCATGTTCCCCCTTGTCTCAAGGCTTCCTCCAGAGCAGAGGCAGATTATAAAGCAGAGAGTGGTATAGCTGTGAGCAGTCCCTGGAATGTCAGCTGAGCTCCCCGGCACTCAGCTACAACTGGGAGCACTGGGGATTCCCGTCCAGAGCCCAGCATGCCTCATCAGGGTTTTAAACCCGCACCTCAGTATAGACACAGCAGTAAGGGGTTCTGGGAGGGGGTGAATGGGCTGGTGAAGCTCTTCTGCAAAGTGGGACCAGCCTCCCCAGATGCTGAAGCAGGAGAAGGTGCAGCCCAGGATCCCCTCCCCTGCTATGGGGATCCCCTGGGTCTCTTCACCCCTATGTCTCCCCTTCCCCTGGAGCAGCAATTCCCGGTTTCCCCTGCCTTGAAAACTGCTGCCAGCTGCCCCACAAACAGCATTATGCAAACCCCCACCACTACATGGTTTTGTAATCAATTAAACGCTTTTTAACCAGGACTGCCCCCAGGCAACTCCTGCAAAGTGCTGTTAGGGGTGTTATGCAGTACACAGTGTCCCACCGCTCCACCAGGCATGCAGCAGTGGCAGGACGCACAGAGCAACACTCATGCCCCGGCCAGGCAGCGCCGATGGGGAAGTCCAGGGGAGGTCAAGTCATGGCTTATGGAACCTCATCCTGTAGACCCACACATTACCCCTGACACTGGGAACAGGGCATAGGTGGTAAATAAGGGGAGAGCACTGCTCACCCGGAAACAAGAATGCCAGCACAGGGAAGAAGTAGGGGGGAGGACAGTGCGTCAGGAGCCCCTGCAACCAGCACTGCAGGTCACGTTGTGACCGCCCAGCCAGTGACCACCCCAGTGCCTGCCACACCTGGGCTGATGGAGGGTTAGAAGGATGCAAACCCACCGTGGGAGAGTCACTGCTGCCTGTGCTGACAATGCCGTATCGCTCTGGAAAGCCACCCTGATGGGGAATATGTGCTGACGCTGGAGAGAGTTGCTCCAGGTGGTGTTTGAGGTGTAAAACATGGTGGGAACCACAGGAGTTGTTGCAAACATACTGCTCAGCATAGAGGAAAACAACTGAGCTGAAGCAAGGTGCTTCCAGCACACCTCAGCCTCAGCCCTCCTGCAAGCTCCTGCCCATGGTGTACTGGGACTGGCACTATTCAGAGACCCTCATGCCTACACCTCCTGCCCAAATATCCCAATTTCCTGATGCTCCTCCAGAAGAGTCACAGGGGTGACAAACCAAGCTCATCCTTCTGCTCTAGCATTGGCACACATCCCCAGGAAGGGCTGCAGACACTCTGGGTCATCCCTCATCTCAAGGATAGTGCCCTGTTCCCACCCTGAGAACAGGCATTTCATTGATCCTTCTGCTACACCTGAAACCAAGGTCCCAGCAAGCTGCTGGCTCCTGGAAGGATAACAGTCATCTGAAGTTATCAAGGACCAAAGCATCATATGGGCACCAGGAACCCCCAGGACCCTGTACCCAGGGGGCAAAACCATGAATCCCAGCATCTATGGGCTCTGCACCATCCAGCATGGCATTGCATGGCCCAGCACAGTGCCTTATCAGCCTTCCTGGAATTAATGGGCTGGTTGTTCCAGCCCTGCGGAGATGCTGGCATCTCCCACCAGCACTGGTCTGGCCTCCTAGCAAGGGCATTTGGAGAATGCTCAGGGGTAGGGTGGTGGGGGACCAGGTTATCCATCAACCCCAGAGGTTCTGGATGACTTGGCATCCTGCTGCCAGACAGCAAGAGACAGGCTATAGCCTCCGGCAGGGGTGAAAGGGAGGGGGACACTGGAAGGGACACTTGAGTTACAAGGGAGTTGGAACACATGCCCCATGATGCTGTGGGGTGTTCTGAAGGTGGCAGTTCTGCTGGGTGCAGAGTCTGCTCCTTGAGACAATGCTGATAGTTGGGAGTGGGTTATAGCAAACAGGCTGAGAAATGATTTATGGGCTCAGAAAGGAACGGGACTTGGATCCAATCTCCCAAGCTCCTCTTGTCAGGGGTCCATGGCAGCCATGCAGCAGTGTGGTGAAGGTGGCAGCCAGCATCCTCAAGGATGGCAGACATGGAGAACATGGGCAGTAGCAGGAACTTGTCAGAGCTCCATGTCCCCAACACCCAGGCAGGGCCCACCATACCCATGGGAGCAACGTCCCCCCACCATGCCCCACTTCTTCATCCCAGGCTGGGGGACAGAGGGGATCAGTGGGACCGGAGCATCTCCCCCCTGCCACCACCCCCCAACCATAACAGAAGGCATCCATGGTGGCAGGGGACAGCAAGTGCCTCGGTCACCTTTTCATCCCGGCACTTCAGGACCTTTTCCTCCCTTTGTGACGCAGTTTGGCTCCATTACCCTGGCCTTGGCCCCCAGCCATGTCCCGGGGTCTGAAGTTATGGATTCAACAGCCGGAGAAAGCAGCCCAATGGGACGCAGTGTGGGAGGACTCTTGGCCCAGCTCCATGGCGTAGGCAGAGCATGAGGATTTCTTACCCAGCACCCCACCAGGCATCCAGTGTGGGGACCCCTTCCGGCAGGCTTTGCCCTG
>NW_009926435.1:0-206 GCF_000696875.1 Nestor notabilis
AGCCCCGGCGCGGCGTGAGGGGGGAGTGGGATGTGTAGGTGTCTCCTACACAGGCCTCGGGGAGCGACGAGACCCCCAGTGTGGCCGGGCCGGGCGCGAGGGGAGAAGCGGCGTGAGCCGGGACAGGGAGGTCGGGTGTTGGGGAGCACCGTGGGGCACAAGGGATGAAGCCGCGGTGAGCGGCTGGAGGAATGGCAGACTATTTC
>NW_009926435.1:237-763 GCF_000696875.1 Nestor notabilis
GACACGGCGACAGACCCTGCTGCCAGCTCACAGCCAGCAGCAGGAACACTAGCATGTGTAGTCCAGAAACGTGTGTGCTGTACAGTGGTGCTCAGGGTTCGGTCCTGAAATCGCCGTCTCTCAAAGCATGTCCCCCCCTCTGCTTGGACTTCGCCACCCCCGGGGATGGTGTGTGGTAAAGAAAGGAGCTCGCACGTCGTTCGGGGGCTGGGGCTGGTGTTGGCAGAGCTCACCTGGTGCAGGCGGGCGGCCGTACCGCCTTACAGCACTGCGTTTTCGTAACAGCTGGATGCTTATTTGATTTGGTGGTGGAGGGTGGAACCCTGGAGTATCAAAACATGCTTCATATATCCAATAGTTACTCTCCACAATCATTTTTAAGTATACAAGGAAGATCTCCGTATAGTCATAAGTAGATCTAGTTAGGAATTAAAAGCAAGAAAGAGATGTAACTTCTGTGTATTCAGTATACAGGTGTTTTAGAAACAAATCTGTTTATTACAGGGAAAATACGAGCCTCTGTAGG
>NW_009926435.1:796-20488 GCF_000696875.1 Nestor notabilis
GTGGGATTTGGAGAAACTTGGCATCTGGGGGGATCTGGCAGCCTAGACCTAGCCTAGAAAGTCAGATAAACTAAGCTTTCTAAAGGGTAGTTTATCTGACAAATTTCAAGCCTTGAAGCCTATGGTGCAGGTAATATTTACCTCACTTTTAGAGACACAAGCAAGGATAGACTTTGAACGCTACCAAATAAATAAGTTCTCGTCTGTTACTTCATCAGGACTACAAAATGCTCTGCAACACCTGACTTGCAGAAGACAACCAATAGACTTCCATGGTGTTTTATCTTCCTTCCTCACTCTGGAGTTAATGCCTTGCTCTGTGTCAACAACAGGAATTTTGGATTTGAATACTTGCCTCTAGTGCAAATGACCTGTTCTTCTGTGCATACACGTACATATGTCCATGTGTGCATATGCTCAGGTGGTACGTAGTGGTAGCAGAGCCAGTCTCTCTGAGTAGCAGGCAGGACCTTTTGCATGGAGAAGGGAATGGGGTTTGCTTCTATCTGACTTGCCAAGGTCGATCACAAAGTCTGAAGCAAAGCCAGGAAAAGTATCCAGATCTCCTGGCTCTCTGCTTTTGCCACAGGGCTGCAGCTTCATCTCTTTCTGTTCTGTTGCCAGTAGACTATGTTCTTAACAGTGTGTTTGTAAAAAATTGTGATTGACTTGTGCTCTCACCCTGCACCGATGAGCACTCCAGCCAGCATGAGAAGGTTGAACTGCAGGTGTTGGAGCTGGGTGGTGATGCGCAGCACGTGAGCAGCACACCAAGCACAATAATGCTGTTTGCATCTATGGGTTTGCCTGTCCCAAGCCTTGGAAAAGCTGAGATCTGTGAAAAGTCCTGTGCATGGGCATGAAGAGGTATTAAAGTAAACTAAGCATTGTGTTACGCATACTGGTGTTGCTGTTCCGTGGAAGCAGTAGTCACTCAGATAAAATCTGGTGGATGGTTAGGTAAAGATCCTAGGCTAGCTGATACAATAGGAGTTCCACTTGTGCCCTCAATAAAGCCCACATTTAATCCTCACAGTCCAAATTAAAAGAGTCTGGGGGAGTGGAATTGTGGGGAAGAAGTGTTTGTGTCTTTCAGAGCCATGTTTCTGACTGGCAAAGTGATTTTGAACTAAGAACTTCAGAAAAAATGATTGAGACCACAAAAATAACAGCAGCTGATTTTGCTGTTTTATTGCCAATAAATGGCAACGTTGATTAGTGCTGTTATTTCTGTGTAGCAAAGTTTGCACATGGAATGACAAACTGCGTAGCAGCTACTTTCTGTTATATTTCATTGTTGCTATATTCTTTTTCTCCCATTTAAACAGGTGAGTTTCATGTGTATTCATTTTCTTCTTAGAAAGTGGACTATAGTAAAGAAACTGATTGCATGGGTTTCCTATTTCTTTGTTGTCCATAAATATTTTGCATGTTACCAGGTACTACTTAAGCTGCCTTCGCAAATCAGAAGGTGATTTTCTCCTGTCTAAAGGTTCTGAATACTCAGAAAACAGTCTGATAATAGAATTATGCTTTCTGGTTCTTGTGCTATCACTAGTGATAGTGACAGTGATTTTGTAAGTGGGACTTAGATGACGATGTTTGTGTTATCCAGAATAGGCTGCAACTTGTGCTTTGAGCTGTACTCGCTACAGTGCTAGCAGTTATAAAAACTTGGTTTTGCCAGTAGAGTTGGAGAATATGACTCAAAGACACAGGAAGCAGATCTTCTAGTTAAGGTGCATTTTTATGTCACTGTTTGGGCTGACACCACAAACAGAAAACAATATGATGCAAAATGACATCATTGCGGGGAAGAATTTAGATTTTTTTTTTTTTCTTCTGGATGTTAAAAGCCCAGAATCTCTTTAACGGTGCATTGTACAGACAGAGCAGACCCTGACTTTAACAGCATTTGCAATCAGAGCAGGAAAAAAAATTGGAATTGATTACAACTGCTGGACAAAAGGATTAATTTTAATGTATTCTAATGCATGGAGTTTGAGTCTTAATTCTGGAAGAAGGATTGCAAATGAAGAACTGACTGAGGAATTTCTATTCCACTCACCTCACTTTAAAGGCTGGGAACTGAAAGGCATCAGTTGGTAGAGGCAAGTAGAGAATCAGCTAATGTAATTGTTATAGCTGCCTCGTTGTGCACGGCAGTTATGACAGTACACACCTGATGGGAATCTGCCCAAATATTAAATCATTTTAGTTTATACAAAAATATCAGTTTAGATTGGTAATTGTTAGTCCTGGTGTGACTTTTTGGTGTTTCTATAAGCCTTTACAAAACACATCTTAAAATGTGTTACTTCCGTAGATCTGTAACCACTATTTACACATTATTATTCCAACACTTTACTGTTTTTTTTCTTGTAGAAATTCTATGATAACCCCATACAGCAGAAGATTTCCAGGACTGTTTCATCATCAGTATTGTCTTTAAAAATAATTACTTTTGTTTGAAATCATTATTTGTATTTGGTTTTAAAATTCTGACTTCCACAGAATACCTAATCTTAACAGTGTTTTATAGTAGGAAATGTGCGATTTTGAGAATGGCGATGACAATGCTATTGGTAGAAAAGGACTGATTACTGTCTGCAACCTGAATCAATAGTCCGTGCTCAGTTACAATGAGACCTAAGTGCAACCCACTGTAAGGCCAGGGTGAAACGTGATTTCAATGTCAGAGAAGACAACAGAAAGAGAAAAGGCCTTCCCCTTGGCTTCATGTTTTGCAGAGACACAGATCTGAAAGTGGAGGAAAAATTTGTGTGTGTGTTGGCTTCTTTCTTTGATCTGTCCGCATTTAACTTCCAGACTTGCCTTTCCATACAGGAAAAGAGCAAGTCCCCAGGGACAGCGGAGTGGCTGTGGTGGTGCAATTGCTCTGCATTCCTCACGGATTGGAGAGATTCAGGCTCTGGGCTGTGATTGTGAGAAAACAGGAGCAAACAGTGGTGGTTTTTGGACAGTGTGCCTCATTTAATTCCTTACCTGTAAGGCCAAGCACACTGTGCTTTGCCTGCAGAGCCATGTGGCATGGTGCACGAGACATGAACCTTCGTGATGGGATCGCTATCAAGTGCCCAAACTGCACTAACTTCACCACCAGTTGATGCAATTGCCTGTGCAGATCAGAGCCTCTGGGACAGTATCGCACTGCTCTGGAGAGCCAGCTGAACGCATTGCTGTCATGGATTGGCACAAAGTCAGTGTTTAGAGAAGTGAGAGAATTGAAAATATCTCCTTAGTTTTACATAAACCTGGTGCCTTGTGGGTTACAAAGGACAAGTAGCCAGTTGGTGGTGATGCTTGCTCTGAATTTGACTCCATGAGTTTGAAGCTAAAGTAAGTGTTTTGTAACAAGCCTCTGCGATTCCTACTAGTGCGTGACCCCATCAGAGCTGCATCTTAAACATAAGTCCTTTTGGATTCTTTGCCATCTAAGCCAGGTATGTTACTGTTCCTCCCACATCATTTCCTGAGTGGTTGGTACTGAATTAAAGACTTGATTCACAAGGATGGGAAAGGAACAGATGACTGTAGCACACATGGTGTTTTCAAGCACAAATTAATAATAGGTGTGCCCGAGCGTTTATAGGAAGTAACTGTTTTATAGTGGTGAGATAAATTCGTATAGTCTCCAAAGCTTTGGCAGAACCAAGCCCTGAAGTCCCTCTGTGTGGATTTCCCTGAAGTAACTTGTGTTTGATTTAGATTGTATCTTTCATTTAAATAGTGCCAGAGGCAAGGAATCTGTGAGCAATCCAGGAAAACTGTCCGTGTGATTGTTCCTTCACTGTTGGAAACCCTCGCTTCTGCTCTGGACAGGCCTACTCATGACAGCTTCCAGCTGTGGGATCTCTCCCGCTTTTGTCTTGTAGATGATCAAACTTTTACTCCCAGCCAGGACTCAGCTCAGACCACAGCCATCTCTTTAAGAGACTGAAAAGATTGAAATCTTGCAGTCTGTCACCAAAAGGCATCTTATTCCAATTTGTAAGCAGTAGTGTGCACGATTTCTCTATTTTGTCTCCACCTTATCTGTTGGTCAGTGCTGCAGACCAGCCAGACATGAATATGGTATTCCAGCTGTAATAACACTAAACCCAAATACAGATGTGATATAGCTTATTTTGCTGATGCCACATTTAAGAAGCTGTTTATCCCTCTCAGATACTGTAACTCTGAGGTCTGGAAACTCAGGATCAGCTGTGATGCTCGTGCCTTTTGCAGCATCTCTGACCCTTTCCCTCCAATGCATATAACCCCTGTCTTAAAACTATGCTTTATTATTCCTACAATACGATTTTTAACTTGGGTCATACTCAAACGTGTATTGTTCACCCAAATGCAATTTTGCAAACTGGTTTGCTCTGCACCAGTGACACATTCTTTAATTTCCACCTCTTCTCTCTGTCTTGGTGTCATCTGCAGAACTTAGTAGTAATCCTTTTGTTTCTTGACAGTCCTTGATAAAATATCAGCTGGTGCAGATAAAAAAGCAACCGAGCAGGGTTATAGGAACATTTTTTTCTGTTAAAAAATGGTTAATAAGTAGCTGCCACCTTGAAAATTCACATCATGCACCAGCCATCCCAGGGTGGGAAAGGACTAGAAGGAAAACCTGGGCAAACCCCAGCTGATTAGCAGGGTCTGCCAGTGAGCAAAGGGAAGGGGTGCAAGAACTGAGGAGACTCTAACCCAGACATCCCAGGGTGGCACCTAGGGAGCAGTACGGGCTGCCTGCAGTGCCCGAGCACCCTTCCAGGAACACCATGGTGCTGTGTCAGGGATGATTAGTTAGACAACCATTGTATATGTGTCACGTTGGGTTTATATTGTTCCGGTTTCTTAATCAACGTGTCCTGCTGCAACAAGTTGAAGGCCTTAGAGAAGTCCAGGAGTTTTACATCACCTTCATTCCATTTATCACTCAATCTTGTAATCTCCTTGGTGAAAGATAACAAGTCAGTTTGAAAGGGTCTCTTCCCATTAATTCCTGTTGATTGGCGTTAATTATATCTCCCTCCCTTAATTCTTTGTTAATCTAGATCTGTATGAGTCATTCCATTTTACTGCTGGGACTCGTGTCAGGAGACAAGCCTATAAATACTTAGATCTTTCTCTCTACCTTTTCCAAAATCTTTCCCAACATCTGCTTTCCTTTGGAGCTTCCCCACTGCCCAGAAAGTTGCTGGGCACAGCTGTCGTGCTGTGCTTGTGCATTGAAGACGTCGTTGCTAATCAGCCTGACAAAGCCAGCTGCAGTATATATTCTACTGAAACAAGGGGGTTTTGTACAAAGAATTAACTCTACAATCATAAACTACCTTTGCAAAAGCATGGGAAGAAATATTTCATTTGCATGTTTATTTTGAGTTTCTATATCACAACCTATGCAACTATGCCTACAAAGGGCCTTTTTTAAATGCATGGATGATTTAAAGAAGATGATTTATAGAAGACCAGCCAGAGGCACGCACAGCACAGATGGCGTTTACGTATGGTTCCCAGCATGGTGCTTCACAGCACCTTTGTTCTAGTGGTAAACTACCTTTTGCCTTCCATTCTCCTCAAACAATGACAGAAACCCAGGAGATGAGCAAACAGTGCTGTACTTATTACTGTTACTGTAGATGTGTAATAATATCATCACTTTCATTCGTTTGTTTCAGAACATCAAGGAGATGACAAATAGTTAACATATTTGGGCTTGTTCAATAGCAAAAGATGAGTTGCTGGTTTGAAAATATCTGCTAGAGGGTCAACAGCTTCAAGTGGAATTGGAAAAATTCCACATTAATGCTGTTCCACCAATCCTGATTTGAATTCACATCACATAAGAATATAAAAACACTTTTGGAGAGAGAGAGAGGATGTTTTATTGTCTAAGCATAGGGCAGTTTTCAAGATGTGTAGAAAAACAAAATTGACTAGAAGGAATGTTTTAATATTATCAAAATAAAAAGCAGGAATTAGAACTGTATTAATTTCATTTCAAACACACAGATGATAACCTCAAGATTCATCTGCATCTGTGTTTATCTGAACAGGTATCTGAGATTGCTGGTGAGGGCCAGGTTCCCCATGGCTGCCCCTGCACAAGCCTGGCTGGTGCTCCCCACAGGGAGGACATGCTCCCAGCTCAAGCTTTGGAGGAATGGGACATCTTTATCCCAAAATAGTAAAGGCACAGGCTCTTCTTCTTCCCAGCCACAAGTGCCAGTCACAGCTTAGCCTTTTTTTCACTGATGACAATAAACATTTTTGGATTAGGTCTGCGGTCTGTATGATTCATATTGCTTTGTATGACTTGCTGCAAGTGCCTGGTGCCATATAAACCTAATAAATGAATAGTACCTTTTGGCAGTGCACGGTGCATGTATTCTCTTTTGAGAAAATTCAGCCTGCGGCGTACAACTGAAGAGTTTTCTCCATGTATCATGGAGTTTCCCTTTGAATAGGTTGCATCAATTGTCTTTCCACATGTTACACAGCATCGCGTGATTTACAGGCAAACATCTATCTACAACTATATGACATTAATTACCATTCATTGCTTTTCTTCCCTTTTGCCCTTCCCTTTTTTAGCATGATACTTCTCCTGGGACTTGTTGGACCAAAGTCTCCTTTCACCATCCAAAGAAACACCATCGAAGCAGCCACTGCTGGTTGCTGCTGGGAGCAGGGCAGGTGGGCAGCCCTAGGAACTGGGGAGTGCTGCTTTGGTGGGGCTCTGCACCCCTGCCCTGTCCTCACTAAATGCTCACTTTGCCACCTACCTTCTCCCTGGCCTCTTTGCTAGTCTAGCAACAGAGGGATAAGTCTTGCTGGCAGGATTTACCCTTGCAAATACAAGATCTCATTGAGCTAATAAGTCCTGTCATTGCTAAGGTTGCCAACAGTAACATTCCCTTCCCCATTTATAGAAGATGCTGAATGTGGTGTTGGTACTATTAACACCTTTAACATTTCTCCCATTAAGATTTTCTGCCCATAAAAGGAATTTCATAGTTTCTGTTGCTTCTGGTTTTACTTTCTTTTGTGGCTACTGAAGCTTGAGCCACCTGATCTTTGAGGAGTCAGCCCGTTAAATTTCTTTTAAAACTCTCACAGGAATTACAGATTTTTCAATCTGATTCAGAAAAGCAAGTAATATTGGAGAGAAATGTGGGGGTATGACTGTGAATGCTTTAGGAACCTTTTCCATTTACCCCTTTTTTCAGTAGCAAGATGGAAAAAAAAGGAAGAGAGAACCAAAACACCCATGAAAGAGAGATATTATTTTTAATGTAAAACTCCTCTAAGACTTGCTGAAGAAAGGAAAGGTTCTCCTTCTGGAAACCAGCAGAATGGACAGGACTGTACAGAGTTTTAAAGATTCAGTAAATGCTTGCTCCTATTTCTCAAAGAGTTTTCTCTGGAAGCACTTCAGTGTTTCTACATTAGCAGGTGAAATGGTTTCAACCCTGGTAAGCAGGGAGATGGGAACAGTGCTGTTTCATGCTGCCTTGCCCTGGGAGGGAAAGGGAAGGATGGCGTCACAGGGGCTGGGGCTGGGTGGGCAGTGGGAAGCTTCCCAGGGGAGAGGAGGAAAGGAACACACGTGTGGGACACAAAGGAAGATCTTACATACTGGAAAAACACACGGATCCGAGGGAAGGGGAAAGAGCTAGTGGATGGAAAAACATGCAGGCACTAACCCTGGGAGAATTTTCCTTTTGAGTAAACCTGCTCCTCTCAAAAGAAGGAGCGAACTGAGAGGCTGTATTAGGTCCCATGCTGAGTATGGTCCTGTATGGTTTGAGTTCTTGTTTCCTAATGCTACCTGGCTTCCGTGAATACTGCAGTTGGTTATTGAGAGGATGAGCCCCTGTGACACCCTTTAAGAGGCAGAAAACTGTTCTGCCTCCTTATATGAAGCAGATGACTTGCTGTGGCACTTGTCCCCCAGTCACTGCTGAAGGTCTGAGGAATCACCTCTCTGAACCACCTGAGAACAAGCCTGGGCTCACCTGGGGCCAAAGTCTGACTGCAGTGAGTTGAGCAGGGATGTTTGGAGGATGTTAAAGGACTCCTTCAATGGGTCTGCCCGTTAGATGAAAACATGTTGTGGGTCAGACACAGCCAGTGCACCTCAGCAGTGCTGACAAATGCTGCGTAAGCATCCATACACACACATACATATGTTTACGTCCATCTGTGTGTGCATGCATACATACAACAGGAAACCACCTTCTGCTCCTTTCATAACAGACCCTCCTGGATTCTGTAAGTGTGACGCACACTCCCCTTGGGAATCCATGGAGGCTGTAATGTATAACAGAGTAGGATTTATCACGTTCTCTAACATGAACCTAGGGAAAAGACTAGTACTATTTTCTAAAGTACTGCATTTGGTTTGGGTTCAGCTATATTGCTTTTAATATTTTATGTATGTGAATGTGATGTACTGTAATGAAAACACCCTTATATCTTTTTCTAGTAAGTGCATCTTTCAAAACGAAGGAGTGATGTCAAATGATGGAGAGGAGCTCTAGGTCTCAAAGGCACAGGAAAATGCATAAAAGATGAAGTCCTATTTATGTTTCTCGCATGCACAAAAAAAAAAGCCCCAATCAAAAACCAACCCACCTACATTAAAGAAATGCTATTCAAGCTACAAAGTAAAGCAGCCTGCATGTGGCTTCTCTGTACTTGCACGTTAGGATCCAAGCTTTAATTACAGGACTGCACACTGCCTTTCCAGAGGCTCTGGCATACAGGACCTGCTCTGGGGGCACAGAGCTGTGCGTGGGAGAGGAATCCCCTTTGCTTTGCCACTGGAGGTGGGGGAACTGCAAAACTCCTGGATGCTCAAGTCGAAGGGAATTGTGTGCAACCAGCTGTGAAGGCAGCACGGAGCCCACGCGCTGGCCAGCGTGGAGGAGGGAAAGTGTTGGAGCTGTCGCAGGACTGTGCTGTGTGGTTAGCTCTGTTAGAGCGGGTACCTCTACCAGGAGCAATATAAATGCATTAGCGCAACAGAGCGGGCTAATTTCCATTAAGCTCAGCAGTTAAACTCCTTCGGGGCTCACACAGGGCTGCTTCAGGTATCTTTCCAAGCAGGATTTTTGCTTAGCTGTTGTTCTGCAGGTGGGAACCACCTATTTTGTGCTAGGAGGTGTGCCTGGCTGGGAGCCTTGGGGAAACAGCGAAACAAGGAACATGCAGAGGCAGCCTTCCTTTGGCGTCTCCTACATCCGGAGCTCTGTTACCTCAGCTTTCTGAAGGTCACTTGCACCCATGTTCACCTCTGCATGGGCACTCCTGGGTCACAGGGAACACGCTGGGGGTCCCCAGCAGGCCCACCATGCTTTGGTGACAGGGCCAGCAGCAGAGCCAGAGCGCCAAGGCCTCCTCCAGGCAAAAGTGTGATGGGAGCTAACAAAGTGTTTGTCACAGTGGAAGGCTGCCATGCACAATGTGCCAACTGACATGAGGTGTAGGACCAGAAGGTTTAAGCTGGTGACAGAGGAGAAATGCAGATGGGAATATTTTGTTCATCCCGGGCATTGAAGGAACAGGTCCTAATGGGGAGAAGGGACTCCTCTTTCCTCCTTCTGTCCACTGAGGTCCGTCTCTTCCTCTCCTGCAGCTCCTTATCCCAACTTGTCCTTCCTCGTCCACCCCACCCCTATCTCAGGCTTTCCCCCTCCTGTTCCCTCAGGATACCCACATCTCCTTATCTCCATCCCCAAGCTTTCCCAAGAGGTCAAAGACAAAACACGTAATTCCCCAGCCTCACCCTTCCCCAAGCTGTCCCAGCACGGCAGCCAGCCAGCACGTCGGGGGCCAGCCCGGGTTAGATATTGGAGCCTGGCAAAGTGTGAGTGTCTGAGACAGGTTGTACAGTGAGAAGCCCGGGCTGTGTGACAGCAGGCAGCGCTGCCAGCCGGCGGAGACATCCTGTGCCCGAGCAGCCCACGGGGCTGGCAAAGGCAGGGCATGTTCCTGCAGACTCCATTCGCAGTGGCTGTGTGATTGTAGCCATCGGAACACAACTTGCGGATCGTTCTGCCTTATTAATCTGGGAAAATAACTGGCTTGCTTTCCATGGGCGTCCCGCGGCATCACCAGTGCTGGCCTTCGTGGTGAGCCGTCGCTGGGAACCGACTTTGCAGCGGGGAGCAGACACTTCTGCTGAAGCCCGTGTCTTCTGCTTTACACCAGGCAAGGATCTGGTGCTAAAACACGTTTCAGTTGCCCTCCTTCCTGAGGAATCTGAATGCTTGCATGGTTTTGTGGGCTCGTAAGCATTTAATAACTTAATAATAGGTCACACTAATTCATCTTTTTGCTCTGCTTTTACTCTTTAGAGAGATGGAAGTAGTTTTTTAAAAATAAAGCATGGCATATGCCACATGTGGGAAGTGGTGATTTCTAGCTATGGACTGAGAGGGCAAAATTGTATAATGTATAACTGTATCATAAATAATAAGTCTGATGTCTGTGTTACTGTGATTTTACACTAGTCTAAAAGTGGAGTCATGAAGCCAAGACTCAGCCCCAATATGTTATCACTCCATTGCAGAGCTACTAAACATTGGGAACCAGATCCTTGGCTGAGCAAGAAGAGTTTCATTAACTTTATCCTTCAGTTGAGCTAATGAGCCAGGCTACAAATCCTCTGCATGATTCAAGCCCAGAAGGTAGGCTGGGGTAGGTGTGGAGTCCTGGACAGAAATCAAGGACTGGCAAGACGTCAGGGAAATATCTGCTCATCTGGTCTGCCTTCAGTGCAGCTACCCTGACTTGTCCCAACTGATGAGCTGGCCCTGAAGTCACAAGGCAGCACCCAAACCTGCAAGCATGCTGTTTGAGGCTTCTGGTTTCTTTGAGAGACATGAGTGCAAGGCAGGATGAGGTCCAAACCTCCTCGGCAGTGTAGGTTCAGAGGAGCAGACATTTGCTGCTGACTTGCCAATGCTCAGTCGTCCTTCAACATACCCACATCTACAACAAATCTGCTGCCTTGGGGGGCTGAGATGTTTGAGCTCCATTGGTGGCACATGCATTGAAATGCAGAATATAGGCAGGGGGATAAACCAAACTGACCCAAATCAAACCAAACCACACCAAACCAAAACGAACCACACCAAACCAAACCACAGCAACACAAAATGCCAAGGTGCAGCTGCCCAGGTGCAAATTGTGTCCTTCCAGCAGCTGCAGACTGTGAACGAAGAGGGAAGATGAGGTCAGCATGACATCCCCTCTGCCCTGCTGGCTCCTGCCATGCTCTGTGCCACTGCTGGTGCTGTGCCGGGAGATGGTGAAACGTGGCAGACTGGAGCCAGCTGCGAGGGGCCCAGGGCAGGCTCCCTCCCCAGGACACAGGCCTCTTGCATGGAGACAGAGCCATGTGCCATTTGCCCCTATGGGTTTATCCATCCTGACCCCCTTGGTGTGCTCCATCCCCACCCCAATGCTGGGAACAATGCCCCCCACTCCCCATGCTGCTGCTGCAAGGTGGGCTGCCTCTTGCCCTTACATCTGCTGCGAGCTCCAGGAGCATCTCAAAGGCCTGATCCTCCTTTTCTGCAGGGGGACAGCTGGTATCTCCACTGCCGGCAGCAAAGTCCTTCCTGATGTTTCTCTGCTTAAACAAGAGAAAACTCAGGCTCCTTTACTGCAAGAGGAAGGCTTCCTGGCCAAGGGAAGAAGATATCCCCTTTCCTCCCCTCCTACCATGAGCCCTTTCATTACAGGCACTAGTAGACCTTGCACTACAAGCACACAACAGGGAAAACCTTGGGTTTTGATGCCAACCACAAATTTTCTAGTTCAATGCATCTCACAGTTTTCACTTCCCTGGCAGCCCCTCCGGCTGCAGGGCCAAACCCATGGCAGGACTCCTTCCTCTCCCTACACCAGAGGGATAGGGTGGTCCTTCAGTGGGATTGCCCTTCCATAGGAGGGGAGAACCCATCCCCATTGCAGCCCCCATCCCATGCGTGGGGCCAGCCGCTGCATGCTTCCCCAGTGAGGTTACACAACGGCTGTGGAGCAGCATGTCAGGACACGGTGTGTGAGTCACCAAAGGTACCGGAGTCTTACATAACCCCAGATTACATCTTCGGAGTGCACTTCAGCTGAACGGGCTGTCAGGAGCCCTGACAAAAGCGACAGCCTGGGAGGAGCACGGAAAAGAGAGCACATACTGCTGTTCCTTCCCCCCATCCTTACATTCAATCCTTCTGCTGAGACCTTCTCCAGATCCAGAAGGCTCTGGGCAGTCAGAGGACCAGGGCAGCCCTCGTGTGTCCAGTGGTGTGTGATGACAGCTCCTCCAGGATGGGCTTCAATGCAGGGTTTGGCTTTGAATCTGAAGTTTCCATAAACAGACTGAATTCACCTCCAAGCCCACTGTCCTCTGCTCCTGAGCCAGGGCTTTGCCTTCTCCTCCACCAGCTGAGCCTGCTCAATCCCACATTTCTCTCTGTGCTCTTCTCTGTGCCTGTATTACAAGTCTTTCCTAGGATTTCTGCCATTCTGTCTGCACAAGCTGCACATACATGTATGGTGACAGTGAGGCTGCACACCCAACCCATGACTGACAACACGTCTCTGAAACCTCTTGTACAGGACCTGCGTCAGGATCTCAGCAGGGTCTACCTGGGGAGAAGGGCGTTGCTGGACCAGCAGCCGATCCTGCACTCCGGCAAAGAGGCTGTGACACAAACCCAGCTGCCAGCCTGGGAGCGCGGCATGCTCAGAGGTGTAGTCTGAGTGTAGGCAAGCATCAGAAGACCTTCCGAGCGATGGAGTGAATTGCTGATTGCTTTAACTTTGAACTGAATCTTCTAGTTTTGGCACCAGGCCCAAGCCTCAGTATGGAGTTTACGGGTGAGCTCTCACCAGCAAATGCTCACTTGTGAAAGGCAAGGTATTTAGTGTTTCAGGTTCAGCTGAACGTTGAGCAGGCGGCTCTTCTGGCTGCAGGCAAACCCAGGGCTGGGGAGTGTAAAGGGTTTTGGCACTCATCTGGACCAGCAGGATCCCAAGCCACACTCCATCCTGTGCTTGCTGTCTCCCACCAGCAGTCTGGTCTGGAGCTGGTGGGCTAAGGAGATATCTGATCAGCTCTTGCCAGGGACTGGGAATCCTGTGGCCAAGTCCTGCCCCTGCTAAGGCTGAGTTGGGTTGGTGGAGAGGAATGGGTCACGCAGCGGGGTGGGAGAGGGACAAGAGAGCAGGACAGGGCGCTTCTTGCGCAGGGAGAAAGCAGCAAATGCGGGAATCTCTCTTTATGAATTGGATGATTACTGCATAAACAAATCTTTAAGAAAGTCTTGGCTCCATCCCAGCATAGAAGGGGAACACTGTCTGTGACCGCTGTATTATGGGCTCCTTAGATGGCTGGGGCTTTCTGCAGAGCAGCAGAGCATGGCATGGCCGTGGATTGACTCACCAGCAGCCAAGAATGGCAACTCATGGGGCTGGGAAAACCAGGAGCACAGCTCGGAGCTGCACTTTGCCGAGCAGTGTCCACCATGGATGCTTGCATGGGGCTGGCATCTTTGCAGGGAGGCAGGGACTGGCTTGCATCACAGCTCCCTCTTGCCTCGCTGGGGATTTCTCTACATGGAAGAGGCTTTCAGGACTGAGCTCAGAGGCCGCAAACATCACATAATGATGGGACAAGCTCCCACTGGGTGCTTCCTCCAGCATGCACTAGCTCATGCTGGGGCACCCTGTGCAGCACCTTCCCCCCATGATGCTCAGGGTCTGTGAGGGGACCAAGAGCCAAACATCACCCCCATGTGTGGATGCCATGAACCCAAGCTTCATACATGCGTATCTCCATGTTTTACAAACACAGTCCAACCCTGCATGCATTTCTCAAGGCTGGAAGGGTCCTGCATTTGAGCCAGCTGCTTTATGACTGTTCCTCAGTCTCTTCTGCAGTGGAGCCAGCCCTTCATGGTGGTTAGGTTTTGACAGCCCCAGCGGCCTCTCAGCGTGGGCTGGCCAGGTGCTGCTGCGCGGGGCAGGGAGCGATGGCTCCGGAGTCAGGGCTTCCCTTCCCTCCCTGCAAAGCAGCTAATCTTAACTGGGCACATGAGTGTCAACAGGTGCCGTGCAGGGAAGGGAGACGAGGGGATATTGGTGCAGCTGGAGGAAGTATTTATAGCTGCTTTTCACAAACCCTCGTATAGATCACATCGCTGTTAACGTATGTAACACAATCGGGAACCTGAGCTTTGCATCGTCCCATGGCTGCAGGATTTCCTGTGGAATCCTCCACGGGACACAAAAACAAGCTAAAAATAAATGCATTAAAAACGAGGCTCATACTGAAACATGCGCATGCCCATGCCTCCTCTCTGGCAGTGAGCTGGGTAGTGGCAAGATGGGTAGGGAAGGAGACAGCCCCTGGAAAACTCTGTAATAACTGCTCTGGTGGGTTCCAGTGCCCAGAGAGCTCCATGCATGCAAAGGTGAGAGCATTTACTGTTAACAGGGGGTTAAGGTGTCCAAACATAAAAAGCAGGAGGTTATGAAAAGGTTATCCAGGAGGAAGAGAGCAGAATCAGGATGGGAATCCCACAGCAATCTCATATAGTTTAGAGAAGCAATGTTTTCCTATGCATCGAGAGATGGACTGGGTCACAGCTGCTGGGCTGCTTGTCAGGCTGGTGAGCAAAAGGCACAGAGAGAGTTTGGGCCCTGGTATGAATCTCATGGGCCAACACCCGAGGGTAGCCCTATGACAGAGCATCCATTACTGCTCTGCAGGGTGCCTCAAGCCCCCACGGGCATCCTCCTGCCACTGCCACATCCCTGCAGCCAGGCACTAGACACCAGCTCCATTTGTAATCATGCTGTGATAGGATGCAGTTTAGCTCCTGGAGGGAGCAGTGAGGAGCAGACAGGACCTGGAGAGCGTGGCAGCATCACCTAGCAGCTTGGCTTCTCACCCTCCCTTGGATTCCTCCTCTCTCTGGAAGAGGACTAGGATGTCAGTACACCTCCTCTCCGATGGGCAAACCCATCATCTTGATGCTGCTGTCTGAACCACGACTGACACCTGCAGTCACTGTAGGGTCAGCCATTAACAGGATACATCATTAATTAGCACAGCACCAGAGCTCCTTGGAGCTACCGTGTCCCTTGGAAGGAGGGGAGTGAACTTCCCTGCAGGTGATCTGAGCCTGAGCTTCATACCCTCTAATTACCCCAGGCTGCTGTGATTCAGATGTTCCCAGTAGCAAACACCCTGAAGGCAGCAGAGCAAAGGAAGCTGGCTCTTTCTGCTTATTGATTCAGCTGCTGCCTTTGTTCCAGCGCTGCCGCGGCTGCTTACCCCACACTCCTGTCACTGGGTTTTGGAAAAGCACGTGCTCCTGGCTGCAACCAGCCTGTGCTTTTTGTGGTATCGCTCTAAACAGAGGCGGCTCTTTTCCTTTCTCTGCCCCTGCCCCCGCCCCTGTCCATCGCAGAGCTGCGCTCCATCGCAGAGCTGCCTCCTGCCACTAGCACAGAGGCAGAAGTGTCATGTACAGCATGGACATCATGGAGAGGGGGTAGATACTCTGGTCACCACTCTAACTGCTTGTCAAAACCTTTCTCTTGCTAGGGGGGCATGTAATATTATAAGTAAAAAGGTGCCTTAGACGAGCTGCTCTGGCATATGGTCCCCTTCCCCCAGCGCTCTGCTATTAGCTGCCAGAGATGAAAAGCTGCGATGTGCAGAGATAGAGCTGGAGGTGTCAAAGATGTCACCTGCAAGCTGCTCCTTGAGGGATGGGGATGGGATGGCTGAGAACAGCCAGCTGGAGGGACCAGAGTGGCATCATGCCGCAGGGGAATGCAGTCAGGGATGGGCTGCTTGGCCTTCCCCACCCTGTGCCCATTCCACATCCCCACCTCCTGCCCCACGCCTGCCTGCATCCCCAACACTGCAGGGGGGTGAGCTGCCAGCATTTTAGGGACCCCTCCATGCATGGGAGCAGTGGAAGGGAGTGGCACAGCATGGGTGCTGGGGAGCGCAGAACTCATCTCCTGCAGCTCACCAGTTAAACTCCCTTCCCAAAGGGGCGCGTTGTGCAGAATGAGCCGCACATATAAGGGCTGATCAGCTTTTAACTTTTGGAGTGATTTTTAAGCAGCACCAAGGGAAAGGAGGCAACACACTGAGAGAGAAATAGTCTTGCCCTTTCTGTGCTAGTGGGGAAGAATGTCCACAGGGATAAAGGCTATCAGAGTCTACCTCTGTTTGGTGTTTTTGAAGTCAGACCAAGTCTGTTTGGATATTTCTGTATATGCAAGCTAAAGAAGAGTAGGTAAGGTCCTTCATGTCTAGGCCAGCTGCTGTGGTGGTGACCAGCCAGGCAGGGTGGATTCAGTGTCCCACTTGCCCTAGGCTTGGAGTACAAGGCTGCCCAAGCTTACCCCCTGCTGAGGGCAACCCCTTCTTTCCCAGTGCCAAGACTGAGATGAATCAGCCCCCAAACACCTCCCACCCTGGGCTGATATACTCAGAATAGTGTCAGGAGCACTCAAAAAAGCACACTGCTATTCATACAGATGAGGGGGGAAGATTGTTTTTTGAAGCTGGATTATGGGGTATTTGAATATGAAAGACTTGGAGTCACTGCATGGCATCACGGCTGCTGTGGAGGGAGCCCACGGAGCCAGCCACATCAGCCTGTCCTCTCCCTATCCCAGCTGGATGGAGTAGAGGTAATCAAGTCCTCACAGCACTGCTAGGCTGGGGTTATATTTTTACTATGAAGGTCCACGGCCCTCTCTCCATCCTCCATTAAATCGATTTTCCTATGAAACTGGAAACATTGATTAACAGCCTTCTAGGGGAGACAAATCCCTGGAGTCTTTCCCTGTGCCCAGGAGGCTGTCCCTGCTCCAGGGTAAATGTATGCCTCATTTTTCACTCTGCAAAAAAGAGAAAGGACTGAGCTGTCTTCAAGGAAGCTACAGATCCATGGGAGAAGACCAAAAAAAAAAGAAAGAAAAAAGAGCAGTTCCTTTGGAAGTAATTTTCTCTTAAGAAGTTCTTTCTGCCTTTTTTTATTAATAATACAACACCCTGGATGTGTCAAAAAAGAAAAAAAAAGAGAATATGTTTCCTGGTGGAGAGCTCCAACCTCGCAGAGCCAGGCGGTGCAGCCGGGTTGTCATTTGCCTCTTGGAATTTCATTGCCTAATCAACACGTCTGTGAAATCACTGTATTTTCAAAGCTTAGTTTCCAGAGCTGCTGGGATCAAAGAGTGGGGAGGTGGGGGCAGAGCAGGGAGGGGGAAGCCTGCTGTCTCCATCAGCAGCCCAGCACCGAGAAAATACCTACCTGGGAAAGCCTGAACAGGGGGTGGGTTAATGGTCTCAGCTGGGTTTAATTATGGCAGGAGGGTTGGAACTAGATGATCTTAACGTCCTTTCCAACCCAAACCATTCTGTGACTCTGTGATTCAGAGCCAGTCAAGAAAACAGGGATGCAGAGACCCAGCTCCCATCACACCCCCCTTTGGGGAAAAATACCCACTTCTCAGAAACATGTGGACCCCCTCGGGATTTGCAGGGTCTGGCTGGCCCCACCTGGGTGGGAGTGCAGTGGAGAGCCCTGGAGCACAGGGGAAGGGGCTGCAGGGGCCTCCTGCAGCCACCCTGTCCTGCCACGGGTGACGTGAGTGGCACTGCTTTCATGCTGTCCCCTCAGACAGCACCAGCACCCAGGCCCAGGGTGGCCACTCGCCCGGCTTTTTGACTCTGGTTGTCCCACCTCCCAGAGAGACTTGGGCCAAGCACCTTTCCCCATCTGATCTCACAGGTATCAGTGAGAGGAAGTCAAACACATTGGAACTGCCCATGTCTGAGTCAGACAATCAGGGTTTTGCTTCTCTGACACCTGCAAGGACATGAATTCACTTGTCTGGCAGTCACCTGAAAGCCCTCCCAAAGATGCAGGCTATTCTTGTGTTTGAAGAAATTAGGAAAACTGAGGGGGGAGGAGGAATCTTTGAGAAAAACCCAATTCTGGTGTCTTCATTTATCATAAAGAACGGGGAGACACCAGTTGGAGCTCACCTGACGCTCAGCAGCTGCTTGTACTGTGAAACCAGTGTGTTGAGGAGCATCCCTTGGGTTCCTAGGCAAGAGGGAGATGCCCACCCATGTCTCCTAGAGATATCCATAGCCCTTGGGTAAGTGCATTACTTGGCTCTGGGATGCTGTCAGGAAAGTTTGGGAGAATGAACAGAGGTGCTAAGGTGATGCATGGAGCTGTCAGCCACGTGGATTTGCACCCGCTGCTGATTTGCAGCTGCCTTTTGGGTGGCAGCTTGCTTGGCCCCTCCACCGGGCACCAGCAGGCACAGTATCCTGTGGGGAGAGGCAAATCCATGCTGGAGGCATGGGATCTCCCCGTGGGATGCTGCACTGCCCATGCCTGGCAGAGCTACATGGAGGCAGACAGATGCCAGCCTCCATCAACTCATCCCACCACCCCTGTGCCACCTCTCTTGCTGCCCAAGCAAAGCCAAGATGCTCAACCTGTCCAGGAGCAGCTTCGAGCAGGATCATGTAGGGAACTCTCCCCTCCTGAACAGTTGATGCTTTTGCCATTGTGCTTTTCATGTAAGTTTTGTTCTGTGTGGCATGCTTGCAGAAAAATAACATCACAGAAGAGCATGAAAAAAAAAAATCAGATGCTCAGATTCATCCTGTCAAACTGCTGGGCAGGAGCTGGATGGTGTTGCAGGCTATTTATTTTACTTTCTTTGCAGCTCCCTGCAGCTGTGGGTACACCTTGTGTTCACACAGCACTTCGGAGGTGTTTAATTACAGCATCCCAGGTACTAGGAATGCAGATGGATGGGGGACCATGGGGCAGCAGAATGCTGCACGGTGAGTCACTGGTGAGTCCCAGCACCACCGCCACGTCCTTGTGCTGGAGGAGGAAGGTCAAAGCCTCGAGATGACCAGGAGGACAGGGCAGGTGCCCGTGGGGCAAAGCAGCTCCTGGCCGCACATGCAGCTCCCTCACACGTGGCATTCCGGCAAGCACAGCTGGTGAAATGGCTCATTCACAAGATGCGTTACCTGGAAACAGTCAGGAGCTGCTCAGAGGATGCAGCTCCAGCCTCTGCAGCATTCACTCTGCTGGGTGTGGAGACGTGGTAGTTGTTCCTACAGACGAGGGTAAGCAGGCTATGTATGGCCTCCAATGTCAAGGGCATCCTTGTGCCCTCAGAGCATGCGAACTGAGGTTACATGGATGGGGGGTTTGAGAGCACCCTGTATAACACAAACTGGAGGGTATCAGAATGCAAGTCCTCCCTGGGTGTAACATGGATATACTATATACCTTCTGGAAGAAAACACCTCCTGATAGACTGTGTGATGCAGAGGCAGCTGTAGCTCTCCCTGTCTCTCTCAAACACTTTCTTGACAGTAGTTTCGGGAGTAGGTTATTTCCACCACCCTCCCCTCCATCCACACCCTGCCCCATCACACAGCTCCCCAGGGTTTCCCTCCAGGGAGGCATCTTCTCCACTGCAATGCCTTGGCCATCCTAGAGGGGAGGGTGACAAGGGGGCCACTGTGCCACCTCCCTGTCCCAAGGCTCCCTGTGTCTCCTGGTGCCCTGTGGCTGGCAGGTGTGACCCCACTTCCCA
>NW_009926436.1:0-5279 GCF_000696875.1 Nestor notabilis
CGTCAGGGAGACCAGGCTTGGAAACCAAACCGGGGACCTGAGACGAGGGACAGTCAGCAGCCCGTGGGCTAAGGAACAGCACCGTACAATGGGAGGAAAAGCCAGGATTGGAGGATTAACCTGAAGATGGGGGGAAGGTAAAAGATGGTGAGCAACCGGCTGATGAGAGTGGGGGGCTTGAATGAGGACAGGTGGGACTGCTAAGAGGGTGGGAAGGCCACTGAGAGTAAGGTAAGAAGCAACATCAAAAGCCCCAAGAGGAAAGTAATTGCTGGTGCTTGGAGCAGAACCGTGAAATGGTGCTTGATAATACCACACTACTGAGCTGGTGCTCAGTGAGCACCATCCACTGTGTGTGTGAAACGAGGCCACCTCCTTCTGGGGAGAGGAAAAGCACAGTCGCCAAAAGTATACCCAGCATCTCCATTCAGACCTTCCTGCTAGCGCTTGGCTCTGCAAACTCAGTGGCCTCATGTTCATTCACACTGCAGACAAAAAGCTCCCTGGCAGGCCCGAACCTGGCCAAGTCTTATGGTCATGGTAGGAACAGGCGGAAGGCAGGAGCAGCTTCTTGCACTAAGAAGAGCAGTGCCATGCCAAGGGGAGCACGCACAGTAAGGGGCAGTGCTCACCCCTGTCCAGGGTCATGCCTCCAGGACAAGGCTGGGGCAGAACAGGGGCAAGCTGAGCAGCAGCTTTGCTTGGCATGAGGCGTTGGTCCCTCTGGCATGACAGCTATGGGGACAAAGAGGCAGTGATCAGGATCTGCCTGCGGGAGGGCTCTGCTCCCAGCTCTGCAGTGGCACAGAGATGATTCTGACCTCAGCCAGCGGCGGCAGCAGGAGCAGGGTTGGGACTCCCTGGGTGAAGGGAGCATCCTCTGGAGAAGGAGGAATATGGAAAACCTTGTTAACTAAACTGTCCTAGCTGGCTGTAGGGGACATAGAAACTGCCTGAAAAGGCAAATCAATGTGAGCCAAAAAAAAACCCAACTGCTGATTAAAGAAAATTAAACAGGCCCAGGGACGTGTTTTTCCAAACAAGAAGGCAGTGTTTAAAGGGACAAGAGGAGTGTGGTTTAACAAGCAAATTTCAATAGCACCATTTTGTTTGAGGTAATAAAGAGACTCTGGTCTCTCCAGCTATCACGTTGCTTGCCTCCAGAGCTGCATGTTCACCTCTTGCTGTTACCTCCTCCCACACGCTGCTATTGATTATCACATCTGGCAAAGGTCTCTGTAACTGCTGTTGAGAGTAGGGATCTTTCGTGTGTTTGCATGAGTCCTCCAGTCTCACTTTGCCACAGGGAAGGCTGAGATGTCAGACATCAGCATCCCAGGCTGGAGGAAGAACACAGCTACATGAATTATTGGAAATGATGGGCTTGCCAAAGAAAGCTTCTTAGAGCAGAGAAATAACAGGCTAAGAAAAATGCAACACTTCACAGAGAGAGGCAGATATATGGCCTGCTCAACTTTGAAAGCAGCGTCTGTGGAGCCTGACTAAACATTCAAGCCGTATTTTATAGTATGATGATTACTCAAGCACTGCTGAAACACTACAGAGGTTCTCAGAAAACACTACCATTTCCTTTCCGGATTGCACTTCCAGTACAAACCTGAATTTGTTAGTTCCCCCAGTAAAATTACTGTTGAATGTGTAGGCAATTATAAAATTGTATGTCCAAAAGTCATTGTGTCTGTCTGGCCACAGACACACATAGACCTATATGTTTCTGTGCCTGCTACTGTCTCTGTGACACTGTCTCTGCAAACATCACTGTCCCCTGCTCAGCCTTTCTTGTAGACTTTGTCTCTAGCACAAGGTCATAAAAAAAAAAAAGCCATAGGACACAGGATAGCTGAATTATTAAATACAAGTGTCAGAAGTGACCTTGTCAAGGAGCAGAACAGGGGCAAGGTATAAAAATGCACAATCACTGTTCACAGCTGCAAAAAGGCTGGTATGTTTTGGCAGCATCAGTAGCCAGTTGTAAGACAACTGGCTATGAAACTAGGGGAGTCTGTGGCACTACAGGGCTCAGCTCAAGGTAATCCACACAAAATGCCATCAGACCTCAGAGACAGCTCTGTTGTAGATGTGCATTAGTTTAAGCTTCTCAAAGTTAACTTATTTTCTCTGTAGCGAATGTTACTGCAGATGACGCACAAACAGAACACAGCCAGTCTGCATTAATAACTGTGTTAACAAACAGGTAGTTTTTTAAGTTGTACATGGTATATGCTTTTTCATAATCACACCCTTCCCCTGTGATCAATTAATTGAATGTAATTCTAAAAGTGGGGAAATAATAATGAAGTGTCTATTGACACCGGTCAGAATAATGGAGTATCCATTGAGCAGTTCTGATGCATTTATGTGTTCTACTTTCGGCTTGACGTAGACAGAGTTGGATGGATTTTATGACTACTAGACCATAGAGATTAGTGTGAAGCATTTGTTCAAGTGCTCTACTGAATCAGAGACACGAAAGTGGACATCTGGCTTTAAATGGATGCTTTAAGGCTTTGCTGAAAAGCAGTGGGATTTTAGAAGTGCTTTGTTGAATTGCCTTAATTTATCAACCTCAGTTTAAAAAATAAAAAATAAAAAAAGTTAATATATTGTACCATTGCTGGTTTTCTGTATCAAGACATTTCTTTGGCTGGAATATGGAACAGCAAGGAAAATTTGCGATAAATCAGGGTTCTGCCACGTTTGAAGAAATAATAGAGTCCAGAGGCATACTTGAAAGACAACAATTGTTTCAGCAGAAGATACCAATTCATCTGGATGAGTAACAGATTGGAAAATGCCATCTAAATAAAAGATGGGTTCTTACAAGAACAGCAAATACACAAATGCTAACACTAACACTGAGGCTACAAACTCCCCATTAAACTAAACCCATAATGGGGGAAAGAGGGGTGGGAACAGGCAACCAGTGGCTTCTTAGAAATTACATTTATGGCCTCTCCATTTCTGCAGGCAGAGCTATCACAGAAGTTGTCCTCTAGCCACATCTCATTCCACCTTGGAAGCAGACACGCAAGCCTCACAATGGTTGTGTACCAGAGGCTCTGCCCTTGACACTTGTTATACGAACTGCCACCGATTACAGTCGCTGACCACACTGTAGCTCCCAGCGGTTCCCAGCACCTTCCTGGTTGCCATGAAAATAAGAAGGAAAATGGCAGTGGGTAGTTTTTTGTCATTCACCCTGCATTCACCATCTCAGGCCAGGGAATTTGATAAGCACCCTTGGTTACTGCAACAGTCCTTGGGGACATGACATGCGCAGCTTAGACCACCTCACTTACAGCTTTCCAATTCCTTCTAGAGTGGCGCTTGAAAACACCGTTGAGGTCACTGTATTGGTTTTAAACTCCTTGAACTCAAATGTTGGCATCTCTTAAATAGGCCATGTCCATCTACCAATGAGCTGGAACTGGGTAAACTCTTGGCCTTGCCATGACTCTGAGGAGGCAGCGGAGGAAGGAAGCATATAGCTGAGAAGAGCAATCCCCAAGGAGAGACCGGACAGGGAACAGAAAGGTCCCCTGAAAGCCTAGAGCACCGAGTTCAAGGTCCTGGTCCACCACAGCTTGTGTGCTTGATATGGTAAAGCCATTTCCCTTGTTCCTCAACTGCCATCTGGGAAGTCAGTGTCATCCTAAGTATCATCCTTTCCAGTAATTAAAGAGATTAATGGTTGAGCTGCTCCATCACTACAGTGAATAGGTGATACCTACCTGAGAAAGGTAGGACAAGTCACAAAATAGTCACCCACAGCTCTTACGTTGCTTCTACCATGAGGAATCTTATGCCCTTGCAGCAGCAGCTACATTTCATTTAGGTTTATTTCACATTTCTTTCATTAAACATCGAAAGGAGATCCTACTAGTAGAGCGATGGCAATAAGAAGCGAGAATGACTGTGTACTAGAGTCCATACCAAAAAACCCTAAAAGGTAGCTGCCACTGCAAGGGCTATAGACAGCATAAATATATCAACATCACCAAATGTGGGACAAGCACAGCATCCAACTCTTCCCTCCTGGTAGGTCCACAGACGACAGGTTTTCCAGCAGATCCCTGGGTAGCAAGAGGCCCTTTCTGCCGTCAGACTGCCACTGCACACAGAGTGCATTGGGTACAGCTGGTGCCTACACACAAAGCATAGCATGCTAATCTGCAAAAGCTTCTTCAAAATAGTCTGCCATGCAGTGGGGAACCAATAATCACTAGTGATTCCTTGAATTGTTCATCTGCAGGGACGGAGTTCTGGCTCTGTAACTCCCCTAAACAGAACAGGCTGACAGGATGCTAACTAAGCCTGTGTGGATGAATTTTATTTGTTTAACAAGTCTCCAAAGGTAAGTATTAAGGCAGAACATTCTTATTTATTCAGAGACATGTTTTGACGTGGCTTGCACATATATTTAGAGGAAACAATTTTGATAACTACAAATAACTGTCCTTTTAGACATAACAAGCAATAGGGAGTTATCTTTCTCAGAAGCACGAATCCTCTGAAATCCATCTACTTCCATTATCTGTATGCCAGGATTATCTGTTAACTATCTCCACCTCAGAATGATTTCATTACCAGTCTCCTTGAAAGACTAAATTCAAAGAAATATGAGATGGTCAAGTTTGAGATCCTCAGGACAGTGAGAAAGGCGTGCAGCAAGCTCACTGCCCTGGACTTCAAGAGAGCAGACTTCGGCCTCTTCAGGAACCTGCTTAGTAAGGTTCCATGGGATATAGTCCTAGAGGGCAGGGGGGCCCAAGATTGCTGGCTCATATTCAAGGATCACCTGCTAAAGGCTCAAGAGCATTGCATCCCAACTAAAAGGAAGTGCGGCAGGAGGGCCAGGAGACCTCCAAGGATGGATAAGGAGCTGCTGAGGAAACTTAGAGGGAAAAAAGAAGCTTATAGAAGGTGGAAGCAAGGACAGGCAACCTGGGGAGTTTACAGGAACGTTGTCCGGGAAGCCAGGGACCAGGTCAGGAAAGCTAAGGCCCAGTTAGAATTAAATCTGGCAAGAGACGTCAAAAATAACAGGAAAGGCTTCTATAGGTACATAGCAAATAAAAGACAGACTAGGGACAACGTGGGCCCTCTCCAGAAGCTATCAGGAGGACTGGCTACCCTGGATTTGGAGAAGGCTGAGGTTCTTAATGACTTCTTTGCCTCAGTCTTCACTAGTAAATGCTCTGACCACACTACTCCAGTCTTGGAAGGAAGACACAGGGACTGTGAGAATGAAGACCTTA
>NW_009926437.1:0-3508 GCF_000696875.1 Nestor notabilis
GAGGGTGGTGGGTAAGAAAAAATAATTAATGCACAGCTTAATTTACGGCCTCTGTCCCCCATGGGCTGCCAGGTTCAGCAATGAAATTCCAACACCAAAAATGGGATTTCTTGCTCATCCCAATGGTTTGCCATTGTACTTTTGCCTGTTGTGAATACTGTTTTTAGTATTGATAGGTTTCTTGGCTTTCTCAGGCTTTCCTAATGAAACCCTTGCAGCGTTTTGCAAGCAGGGGCTGTAGAAATAAGTAACATTTCTTAGTAAAGTTGGTGCAATTCCCCCGACTGGACATTTGTCATGGTTTAAAGCTAGTTTTCTACCTTCACATACCTGGACCTCTTCTGAGGTATAAACAGAGCGGTGGAAGACATGTATCTGTATGTGAAAAACATCTATGCTACAGAGTTTAACCCTCCGTGATGCTCTCTCACCCGCCTTGTAGAATGAGCTCCTGTGTGGCCAGGCACAGCACTTCTGCATGGAAGGCCATTAGCCACAGGAACCTAAATCCCACTGCCCCAGCCCCTTCTCCAGTCACACAGATCTTTCTGCTCTATAAATACCCACGCAAGCCTCCTTGCCCCTCCTAATACCTCGTATTTATAGGTCCTGCCTTATTCAGCCTATTGCAAGGCTGTCCACTGCAACAGCCCTGCTGAGGCCCAGCATGTTCATCACTGGAGTGATTTGTTCCCTGACAGAGAAGAAAGCCCTTGCTGGGAAGAGACCTTTTCCCCTTGGGGCTCACTGTGCTGTCTAGAAAATGAAAATTAATTTCCTTTGCTCAGTGTGTTTCTTTTCCCCATCCTAGGAGAGTTTTTATGGATTATGCTGCTGTACAACACAGGAAGCTTCCCCAGCCACCCACCACAGTGGCATTTGTGCAGTACATTGAATGAGCAAAATATTTGCCTTCAAAAGCTGCCAGAACCCCCGGTGCTGCTGCAGGCAGGCAAAGCCCCAGTGCAGTCTCCATTGTTCAAAACCATGGTGCTGAGTGATCTGGATGCTTGCATGACCATGCTTTAGCAGATTAACTTCTGGTTGCTTTTGCTGGGCTCCACAGCATGGCAGCAGCTATGCTCTGATGACTGTCCCCATCTCCTGCAGTGAATGAAGAGAGATCAGCTAACACTGATGTCTCATGATGGGGCTAATCAGCCAGCAGCAAGCCACCATGCCTTTTGGAGCCTGAAATGCCCCATCTTGGCCAGGCACCATTATGCCCAAGCTGCCTTTCCTGTCCTTGTTCAACCCCAGCCTCATCCTTGGAGGGAGCTGGAGGTTGATGAGTGACCCTGCAGCAGCCTGGCAGGGCATGAGTTTGGGAGGATGGGTGAAAGAAAAACTAGTCCCCACCTCCTGCAAGGGCTGGTAAGCGTTAAGAAAAATGGATCTGAGGGGAACTGAACTGTAGCTTGGAATGAGGGGGTGTGTGTATAGAGAAGCAAAAACTGCAGTGGGGAAGCTCTGGTGATGTGCCCCTTCTGCAGCAACCTGTGGGCTAGGTCCTAGGGTTTGGAAGTGGCTGCTGTGAAGCAGTGGGGCTTCTCCTTACCTCTCAGCTGGTTGAAGGTGGTGACAAATCGGTTGGTGATGGACTTCAGCTCGTTGTTTGCCAGGGAGATGCAGTGGATCCCCTCAGTGACGCTTCTCATGGCTTTGTAGATGCCGATGGGGAAGGTCATCAGTTTGCAGTTGGCCAAATCTGTCCCAGAAAGACCAAGGCATCTTATCATGCACCCCAGCTGGGATGGAGCAACACTTTTCATCTTGTTTTCCACTCCTTAATGCTTGATTTCTCATCTGGGTGCTGCCACCCGTGGATGCTGTAATATCCTCTGCCATGCTTTTCTGTCTTGCAGGGATCTCTGCAGTTACCTCCCCAAGCACCAATACTTTGTTCCCATCAGCAATGCTGGGGCTGTTCTGCCTTAGGTTTGTTCAACCCTAAGTCACATTGCAAATACTGCCATGGTGCAAAGTCCTTCTGGAAAACTTCAGCCAGCCCATCCGTGTCTAATACCTTCACAACTTCAGAAATCCCCCTCCACTATGTCCCTAAACACCAGGGGATGGTTGAGCAGTACAGGGATGCCTCCTCCACTGCTGACTGGGATGGGGGTGGAACAGGGCTTTCCCTAGACATGTTCCTGGCTGGCTTTCTCGTGGTGATGGGTGCTTTTCCACAGCAAGTGGTGGGGAGGGGAAAGGGATTTGGCTGTGCTTTAGATCTGTTGGCAATTTTGTTTTACTCCAAGGTGTTTCTGTTTCTCTTTTTGGGACATGCCAGAGGGTGGAAACCAGCCCCATAGTGCTCAGCCTTAGCTCTGCTGCTTGTCCTCTCCCCAAAGCCATGGCAGGAGCTGCGTAAGCTCTGTCCTCCCCTGCTTATCATCTCACTCAGGAGGATGTCGAGCAGCTGAGTGATGAAGCTATGACTCTCAGTGTGTGCTGGTTTATACCCCAGGGCTGAGAATCAAGCATGAATAAAAATGAGTGGCTTTCATCTCTTTTGATGAACTGTGCGTGGGTCTTCGATATTAGCTAGGAATAGGGAAATTGCAGAACAACACAGATTGACAAAGCGATGTCGGGGAAGGTCTGGCTCCTGCCATCACTTGCAAGGAGGGATTGTACCCCTGGGGCATGTCCCAGTGCATTATACGCCATTACCAGGAACCCACTCAAACTTGTGGGAGGGGGTTGAGGGGCTTTTAGGGGAACCATTCCCCTCCCCATGGCCACGGGAGCCTCGAGTGCAGCACCCAGAGGGGGGCCAACAGCTTCTTATTTTTAGACTGTGACAGCAAAAAATAGAGCACTGCTCCCAGATACCCGATCCTTCCCTGGGCCCCGAGCGGGAGCTGAGCTGCAGCAATGGCCTTACCCAGGGAATCCGTTTTGTTCTCCACCGTGTCATTCACCTTCCTGGCTACCCGGGCTACCGCCTCACCCATCCTCTTCTGCATGTGGGCGCCTGGTCCTGCTGGGGACGTGCTTTGGCCAGGGGGATCCACGGCTGGAGGACGAAACCAGTCGCCTGGGCCTCTCAGGAGAGTCATGCTAAAAATAACCAGTGGGATCAGTGTTCCCTGGGAGGGAGGGAGGGAGGGAGGCTGTGCTGGGGCTGGCTTAGCTCTAAGGGTATGAGATTCACAACTTTCCAGGATGGGACATTTGTGATATGGGGATACATCTCCTTTCCTGGAATGGGATATGGGGATTCATCTGCTTTCCCAGTGATCTGGGGCTGGCGTGGCCCTTAGAGCACAGGATTCACGACTTTCCAGGTTGGTACGTTGGGCTATGGGGATGAGTTCCCTTTCCTGGTTATCTGGGGATGGTGTAGCCCTTGAGGTGTGCGATTCCCAACTTTTTGGGTTGGTATATTTAGGATACGGGGATGTGTCCCTTTTCCTGGTGACTTTGATCGGCTCCGCTCAGCCAAAATGTTTTGGGAGAAGGAGCCCTAAACACTACGACCTGCCTCTACGGGCAGGGGTGG
>NW_009926438.1:0-507 GCF_000696875.1 Nestor notabilis
GGTGCTGTGGGTCCCAGTGGGTCACTGTGGGGTGCCGCAGGTGCTGCTCCGGGAGCACAAGCTCCGCTCCTACACGCTCAACGCCGTCAGCTTCCACTTCCTGCAGGAGCAGAAGGAGGATGTTCCCCACGGGATCATCAGCGACCTGCACGTGGGGACCCCCGTATCCCATATCCCATATCCCATATCCCATATCCCATATCCCATATCCCACATCCCATATCCCACACCCCGTATCCCATATCCCATATCCGATACCCCATATCCCATATCCCATATCCCGTATCCCACATCCCATATCCCACACCCCGTATCCCATATCCCCTATCCCATACCCCATTATCCCATATCCCATATCCCATATCCCATATCCCGTATCCCACATCCTATATCCCACACCCCATATCCCATATCCCACACCCCATATCCCATATATCCCATATACCTCACACCCCATATACCCCATATCCCATATATTCCCCACATCCCATCTCTCCCCCATATCCC
>NW_009926439.1:0-2406 GCF_000696875.1 Nestor notabilis
GCTTGCACCGGGCGGGCTGGACCTTAAATCTCCTTTGCCTCTTCTGTAAAATAAAACCCATCGAGGATAAGGCCGCAAGTAAGATTTTAACGTGTCGGCGGTAGCAAGGTGCTGTGGCCTGAGCTGAGGAGCCAAGCCTAAGCACAGAGCGAGCATGTATGGCAGCAGATTTTACTTCAGTCACGTTAAGGAGAATTAATAGATGGCCCTCAGCGCCGGCTTGCTGTGCTGTCCCTCACGTTGTGCAACACAAAGGAAACTGGGAGCACTCGAAATGCTAAACTAAGGCAGGAAATATGTTTAAAGCATTATATGACTATACGATGATACAGAAATGATTATTGGTGGGGCCTGTTTCTGTGTTACACCATGTAGGTTGGGAAGGGCTCCTGTAAAGGGGAACAACTTCAGCTTGGCCTTCCCTCACATCCAAGTGCACGCGTGGAGTGGTAGGACAGTGCATGCACTTAGGCAGTGAATTTGACCCTTGGCTTGTAAAATTCCCTGAAGAATTCATTTTTCTTAGTTACCTTTCATGTGGTGTTCCAGGGACTCTGAGTAAGGCTGAAAAGCATTGGACTGAAGAACTCAAACCTAAGTGTAGTCATCACAGAGAATTACCTAAGAGATGCAGTGAGCACGGTCTCATCTGTCCATAGTTGTGCTGAGTATTTGAAGTCACAAGCTACACAGATAAACCCATGGAGAAGCTGGTAACTAGGAAACGTAAAAATATGGTCTGGATTTTCAACAGCCTCTCCAAGCAGAGAGTAAACAGTGCTTTTTAATCAGTCCAGCACTATGACCTTGCAGTAACTGCCCAGGCTTAGCCTAGAAACTATTGCAGACCAGTAAAAAGCACACTGAGAAAATGTACATTTCATATCAAGAAGTTGTGATAGGGGAAGACTGCAGAATCTTCCCTGGCAGTGGAAGATTGCTTTTACTGTGTGATGTGTAGTCTTATTTTAAGCCCATTTACTTTTGCTGGTATGTTTAGAGTGTGACGTAATAGTAAGTTGTAAATTAATCCAAAAGCTGTTTGTCACAATTCATTTTTTCCAGGGTAGTTCTTTTTTTTTTTAAAAAAAAAAAAAAAAAAAAGACAACCCCAACTTCTGTTTTTAAAACATTTGTATTTCTTTACATAGTCTTTTGTGATTCTACTTTAGAATCAGTTGTTGGCAAGTTAAATAACGTAGCCATAAAGGAGAAGAACCTTTTTCTTGCAATTCATATTTTTTACTTTAATGACAGAACACCCTGAGAAGTAGAAGTTGTAACTAGGAACAGAAGTCACATTTATTTTGGCATAATACAATAATGTCAGAAATAATTTCTAGCCAGTAAAAGTTAAGATACACAACCTTTAAAATGAGTCAGTATATATACATCAGCAAATCTTAGGGGTGAAATTAAAATGTGAGATTACATGATCCACAAGACTACTGTAGCATCTAAAAATACAGCTGGTGTAAAAAACTGCAATTTGCTTTGCAGTATCAGAAGTTGTTAGTGAAATGCATGATAGCCTGTCATCCTGGAACCAGAACGACTGGAGATGACTTTGGACTTCTGATAACCTGGGAAGTGGTTCATTTGAAGATTGATATGAAAGAGAAATAGTTCCTGTTTATATGCTGGGAAGGTGCGAATGATACTAAAAAGCTGCCCCTTGCTAATTGGCAGGGTATTGCCAAACATTATCAATGGTGTTTTGCTTTAGGAAGGTTATGTGGTCTGGGAGTGGAACTAAATACCAAAGTTGGTCTTTCTTCTACGTTTGGGTGCACATTGAGAGCTCTGTGACTTCAGCAAGATGTTGTCAGTAGAGTAGTTTACCTGTATGGATCTGATTGCAGGTGTAACTACAATGCTTTAGGACAGAAGGATTTCAAATATCAAAAATTGGGTTGGTTTTTTATGTGTAAGAGTTTTTCAGTGCGCTGAAACTTGGATGTAAATAGGCTTTACAACAGTAGTTGAGGACCAAGTGTTTCCAGTCAAGTACCTAAAATTGGAGAGGCACTGTGATGGTAATACTAAATTCAGATGAAGAAGCAGCAAAACAGTAATGGAGTATTAACAGACTATTAAAATGAGTTAAATTACAGGAAAGTTTAAAAAAGGGTATGCTGTTATGAAGAAGAGGTGCAAAGAAGGGAGTCAGAAAGGTTAAACAGAAAACTGAGAGGTAATAAAAATGCAATGTGTTTATTTACTGCTTCCCAGTGGATGTTAAGAACACGTGAAAAGCAAAAAGAAAGGAAATGAGAAAAGACATTATTTTTAGCTTTTTGCTTATTAATATACTAGCATCAGGACATTCACTATAAAAATCCTAGGTGCATCAGGGAGATCATGGTATCTGTACTGGATGGAAGTTCTGTTAGGTGGTGGTCTTCC
>NW_009926439.1:2437-16002 GCF_000696875.1 Nestor notabilis
TGCTGATATCCCCACACAGAATGAGCTCCATGGCCAATTAGAGGAGCCATTGTTTCCTCTTTCTTGAGATTACCCACCAGATGTACTGTATCAGTATGTGTTCTGAATAAACTAGCCATGACCAGTTTATTACTGAAGAGCCTTGCCTCTTTAAGCCCTTGATTCCTGCTTCTAGGCTGCTTGTGGTAGACTGCAGGTCCTGGGATGAGTTCTCAGTCCATGTGCTGAAGATGGTGTGGTGTAATTCCAGCTCCCTAGGTCTAGAGAAAGCAACACTGGTCTGTACATAATGAGGATACCTCCACCAGATACCAGAATGCAGCTATTTCAGAACTGAGATGCAGCCTTTGCAGCAAGCAGCAGTATGCTTCAGGAGAGGAAGTGATGCCTACCAGCTTCTGATGAAACTTCAGGGAAGGTTTTGAAAGATCAAAAATAAGATGGAAATTGGAAAGAACACTAAAACTTAACACCTAGCCTGTAGTTTGGTTGTAAGCTCAATGCTGCATTTGGCCACTGCAACTTAACATCTCATTGGTTTAGCTTTTGGAGCTCAGTCTGTGGGGATATTAGTTCAGTGGAAATTCAGAAGGAAGTGCACCACCTAATGCAATTTCCATCCAGTACAGTACCTGCTATACTAGGAAATGTCTTTTCTGACTGTATATACTCCTTTGAAACTTACGAGTTATGACATATTTCTGTCTTTAATAGTCCCTTGTATTGGTGACCCTGCATTTTTTTAAAGGCACATAATATTTAAGGGTTGTTGGTATGTGGTCCAGTTCAGTTTTCAAATCTCTGGTACTCTGTTCCTCTGTAAAGTGGTGATTTTTTCCATGCTGAACCATTGAATGCAACTGGACAAGCTGGGCAGGAACGTGTTTTGCTGTGGTGTGTTCCGTACCACTGGGAAAACTCAGGCTGGGGTTCTAGTTTGAAAGGCTGGGTTTAAAATTACATCAAAGAATAGGTAGGGATTTGATTCAACAGCTACCTTAAAACAGAGTCTTTACTAGAGGGACAACAAGCAGAATTATCTGTAAATCTCATGCCTGAAAAAGTAACTAGGACACAAAAATCAACAATTCAGAGGAGGTATCCTTATGAATTTGAGGTACCTCTTTTCCTTTAGTCATCTGTTCAAAATTTCAGTAGAATCTGGAGGGCCATATGTTTTGGTTTCTAAGTGCCAAACATTTACTTGGTACTACAAAAAACAAGATAATTACAAGGTTCTGATTCAGACCTATTAAACTTACTAGAGTTCAACTTCATTCTGAATTTTGGCCTTCCTTTCCAATTTGTTTAAGCTTTAGCAAACAGGGAAGAGAATCTAGCTACTAGTCCTAGACATCACACTCTTAACTTCTGTGTCACAGGTGGGGCCATTTGCTTAAGAATATTGGGAGATCTTTACACAGAGCCACAGGCAGGGCTGCCAGGAGGTTGCCTTGTGAGGATTCTTGAGTCAGCACATAGTAGTTGGAGATAGTTGCATGACTTGAGGTCATCCCTTTAGACATCAACAGAGGAAAGAGTCCTTGCCTGGCTGTAGAATCAGCAAGGAAGCAGCAGTGGTCAGAGAAAGGTGTTGGCTGGCACCATGTTGTCATCTCCCAGAAAGCACCTCCCTATTCTGAGATGAGTGGCTACAAGAGCACGAACTTTGCAAGGCGGGAGCAGGCTTGAGCAGTAGGTGTGGTTTGACCAGAAGAAGCTGGGCCAACCTAATAGCTCACTGACCTCGCCGTAATTTAATCAACTTAGGCAACTGCCGGAAAACCAACCCTGCAAAAGTACTGCTCCCCACATTGCAAGCTAAAACTGAGTCAAACTAGACCCAGTGGGGGACGGGGCTCCATGGGTGGGAGCAGATAAGGAGAGGTAAGACTACCTTCAGCAGCAGCAGGTAGATTAATTGAGGGTGTCAAGCTTGCTAGACAGCACAGGAACTTGGTTTTGGCTATGTTTGTGTAAAGTGCCTGTTAGTAGCCCAGGATTTCTAGCCTCTAGAGGAGCACAAAACAGTACTAGAGAGCATCTGAAATACCAAGCCATTTGCATGGTCCACTGCACAAGTGTGATGGTATCCCAAGTGTAACCATACAAAAGGCAAATAACATTTGTTAAAAGTGAAATTGAATTTTAGAAGAGTAATTTTCTGTTTTAAATGGGAAAGCGATTCTGAAAACACTAGTTTCTGCCTGTAACAACTCCATTAAAGGAAGGTCAAAGAGAAATCTGTGCTACCTTGATCCAGCTGTTAGCAGGGGAGACATTTGATTCCACTGACCTGCTCACGTCCAGTGGAAGCTGTTGATGGGATAAAGAAAGGCCTAAAAACTAATGGACAGCACAGTAGGAACAAGCTAGCTCCAGACACTTTCTGCACTTGGCCTGAGACACACAACCTAGCCACAGTAAGAGGAAGAACCTGTGAATAAGTAGCCTAACAACCCAGACTGCACACAAATCGGAAGGCTGTGACTCTTCACCAACACAGATGACAGATCTTCAAGGAATGAGGCCAACAGAAAGTCTGTCCAAGCTCTACACACGCCAGTGTGTGAGGACAGTCCTCTGGAACATTGTTTCTAGCCTAGTCATTGTATTTATGAATTCTTTTAAGCAATTGGAACAAAATAAGTCATGTTCCTTTTTAGTCAGAAGTTCTTCCTTGTTTGTTACAGCTGCAACTCTCCCTGGGTGATAATATTTTTGTATATTTTGCAAATTGTCACATTCCATGGGGACATCTAATATGTGACTGGTAAACAGGCTCTGTCCTTAATAACATGTTGGAGAAAACTAATTCTGCTGGGTTTTTCTTTCTCGTGTTAAACTGTGTGACCAAAACAGGGGAAGAATTTCAGTGTATTTGCACAAGGTTTTTTTGTGCGCATTAATTGTATTGTCTTGTTTTCAGTTGTGTTTGCAAATAAATAAAGAGTGTATTAGTTAAATCTTCCCTGTAAAATCTGAGTGGTTTTTATTCAATTGGCCGCTTATTCCACCTAACTAAGAACTTTTTTCATGAACAAAATTTGTTCCTTACAAAGAGGAAGACAATTCATCTAATCGCTCTCCCAGTTGGAGAGAGGTGGCAGGAAAAAGCAGATAGGTACACAGCTGAAAACTTAGCCTTTGGCAGGAAGATCATTGTAGACAGCTCTTTCATTTCACCTCGCTTAAATGAGAAATACAAATCTCTTTTTTCAAGCTTCCTAAAAGTCACTGCCTTTGGGCCTTGTCATTATCCTGTTTGTTTATGCTTAATTCCTGCCCTTCAAGGTCATCACAACAGATGCAATTTAATTACAGAAATAATTGGAAAAAATAATAGATCCTTTAGGTAATGTTAGGAAAGTTGTTCAGAGGAAGACGTCCATAACCATGACTTGCAGAATCAGTAATCAGGCATCTAAGAATCCTACCCCATAGCCTGTCACAAAATTGGAATGGAAATAAACAGATACATAGATAAAGTCACTTGAAAGAAAAAAACAAGTGTCTTGTTAGGTACTTCTTGTGTAGCATAATTCTGTCTTTCTCCTGATTTGGCTTTTTACTTTTAATAGTACTGATAGAAAAGTAGGCCATTGTGGAAATGAAAGAGACTGGCAAATTATATACATGCACGTGTGTTTACTGCAAAATTGAAAACTTAATAGCAGGAGTTATCTATTCTGAAAGGAAATATTTTTAGAGGGATGAAGTTACTTTTTTAGGAATCTCAGGCTGAATTCCCAGAGCAAAAGCATGCAGGACTCTCTGGCTCCCTCTAGGAGAAGGAAGTGTGGGGCTACAGTCCAAACCACATCCTGTGCTCTCTCTGGCAAGTCTCAGTCTAGCAGCCTGAAGGCCACAGGGTTAAGGTGGTCTGAAAAGTGACATGTCAAGTGAATGTCCATTGAGGGAGATCCATAAACCTGGAAAAACCTGGAACAATAGCTCTAAATCCTTACGTACATTTAGGTGAGGGAGGTTTTTTGTTTCTTAAAAAGTCCTTGACAGGGTCTTTGAAAGAGGATTTCTGGGCCGGGACTTCTAGAAGAGGGCTCGGAGCCATGTATGGCAGGAGAACCTTCCCCAGGAGGTGTCTGATGCAGGAACGACCTGACCTCACAGCAGTTCTCAGCATTTTGTTTTAGCTGGCACTCGGGGACTGCATGCAGCCCATGCTATCTCTAGACTGGCTGGCTTGGATGCTCCCAGGGTGCCTGGTCCACTGTCACTCCTCTGTGAGGAACCCCAGTCGCTGAATAGAGTTCTGGCATGTCCACGTTGCCATATAAAGCCTTTGTGGCTTTTCCTACAAGCATAATTTCATTAAAGTAGACAAAAGCATTGAGAACAACAGAACAAATTAGGTTTGTGCTTTTCTACTCATTAACTTTGAATGAGGAGGCGGAAAGTCTAGGGTTCGTTTCAGGTTCTTCTGTGTCTACGTTGCAGGGAACTCCGAATTTAAACTTTGGACAAGCCCATGGTAACAGATGTGTTCACCTCACCTTCCCACAACAGCACAGACAAGTGGCGCATCACAAATACCAAGGAAGAAAAGCTGAGTGAGGTCTGAAGTTCCAGTTCTGGTCATAGAAAAAAAACCTGGTTTGGGGGTGGGGGGGGGTGAGCGGGTGGAAGGGAAGGGAGAAAAGAACATTTTAATTAGTTTTGGGGTTTTTTTAAAGAAACGCCTCAGTGAAAGAATCATCAATCTTTCAGCTTAGGTCAGAAAGCAGCACATTTGAAGCTTGAAAATGACAGTAACACACTGATGGTGCTGACAAACCACCAATACATTTTTTTAAACTGCTAATTAACCTCTGGCTTCTACAGGCCTCTTTAAAAAATGCACATCTTCATCGCCTTTTTTGCAGTTCACTGGCAATCACAGTTCATGCTACTTCTCAGACCAGGCTGCAGATCGGTCTTGGTCCTTTTGACCTGTTTTCATTTCAGAATTACAGCACAGCCTTCCCAATCTAATGACACTTGCAAACGTCTGCACTTGGCTGCAGGTGTCCTTCCTATTTCTAAAAATTAATTAACGAAAGTTAATTATTTTTTAATGTATTGTTTCTCTCTCTTGTGTCAATTAATACCTGAATTATTGAAGTGGATCATTGCTATTAGTTTGTTTTCACAAAGTTGGAAAACTCAGAAACTCCACTGTCATCTTATTTACTTACAAATGAAGGGTAAAATGCCTTCCTTTCCACGGCAAAACTCCGAGAGAGGTAATGGAGACAGGATCTTACGGCAAGCCTACCTTCCCCACGTATTCCTCCCGTCTCAGCAGGACCACTTGGGCACTGGAGGCGAAGCATGCTTGCCGTGCACAAGCACAAGTATGTGGTTCCAGGACAAGAATCCCACTACGTCTTTTACTTCACGATAGCAGTGCCAGATTTTCAGCAACACGTGTTACGTTTAAACAGAATAGTAATTGAATACTCTCTCTGCTGCATAGGAAAAAAAAAATGGATTAGTTCATCCTCCTTTTCCCCTCCCAAAGAAACAGCATTACAATACTTTTTTCCTAGGCTGGATTCCTACAGAAATTAAAAGGGTTTTGAGATCATTATCTCTTCATGTGCATAATAAATCTGTGTGTGTGTGTGCATGTGTACACACATACGTGCATGAACATACTTGCACACTGTGCAAGAGAGAGGGAACAAGAACAAACAGTAGCCAACTGTAACCACATCTTACAGCGATAAAAGGCTAAAAATGTTACATTCCTATACATTTCATGAAAACAGGCTGCTAAGTAAGAGAGACTTGAGTTAAAGCCTTATTAAATACCAAGAAAGCTGCAAAGATGAAAGATTTTATGAATACCCACCCACAGGAGAAGCTGTAGTAGGAGCTTCCAGCTTTGTAGACCTAGGAGATCCAAACAGGAGCTTGCCCAAGGGAAACCAAGCCCCACCCCATCAGATGTGTAGTTCGTGGGACTATTGTTTTGTACTGGGTTGCTAATCCACCGCTTTCCAGCTCTGAGGATGACACACTCAATTCTTGCCCTTTGACTTTGGGGAAAAAACTTCTTTTTTTCTTTCTTCCTTATCCCCTTTGTTCCCCAGCCCTAATTTCGTAATCATGATGAACTGAAACCCAAGAGGAAAGGAGAGACCAGAATTTGTTCTTAAAGACCCCATGGGATATTTCCAGCAGTCTCCATGTGCAGCACATGAGACAAAGAGAAAACAGCATCTTCAGATTCTCAGACCCTGGAGACTGGAGAAAAACTACACACCCTGGCAGCCTGGACTTTGGTATTATTTAAGTTAGCAAGAGCCAGTGCTGTTAAAAAGCCTTTCATCCCACTTTCTGACCTGTCATATCACTGACATCCAAGGGTCTACCATTCTCAGAAGTTTGGTGAGGGACATGCATCTTGGGTCTGTCAACTTTCCTAATTTTTCTGTAATACAGGTGAGGTATCCATGCAGAAGACACAGCAGGAGGAAGGAGTCAGTCAGGCTTCTTGGCACTGTTGTCCCTTGCCGGTGCAGTGCAGGGTTCCGGGCTCTGCTGGTCTGCTGGAAACATGCATGCAAGTGCCATGCATCTTTGGCACCTCACTTTGATGCCAAATGAAAAGAGAAAGCAAGAGGGGGCCCAAACCAGTGCTGCATAATGTACCAGTAAACACACTGTTTTCAAGACACTTACCCGCTCTAGTGCTTGTCTACGTCAGATTTCCTCCCTGTTCATAGCTGGGGTGCATTTGAAGTTTTGTTTACTTCACCCCAGGGTTGCATATTCCATCACCTATCAGGCACACATCCAGGGACAAACTCTGGTACCCCAACATTCACAATGCTTTCTGGATGACTGCCTGCCTGTTTATGTCCTAGCCACAGTAATTCTTCTTTCAACTACACCTCTCTCCTGCACTGAACACTTCAGACCCCCCTTTGCTAGGCACGTTCACGTCTAAAAATATAATCCAGGAACTTTTTATTCTTCTTCATGTTGCATAGCAAGGAAACTTGGCTCTTGAGCTCAGCAATCTTGCTCCTAGGTGCTGAGGCAATCAATGCACCTGGGCTGCCTTGGATGCCTGTAGCCATATCTAGCAGTGCTCTGATTCACAGTCCTTCATACCCCACACAAAGGAAGGAGAGATAATGAAAGAATTCAGCAGCCAAATCCTGCTATTCCCCTCTTCTTCCCAAAAAGGTTAACTCCAAGAAAAACAGAAGTGCCCATTCTTGTCACAGGGTGACAAAGGGATTTGTGTGGCATTATTATTATTCTTGCTGCTACACGTGTGTGAGGTTAGACTGAGATCTTTTTAATGAACTTTATTTTAATCTTTTGTTGCTAAGAGAATAATAATGACCTGGCACAGTAATGAGAATCTCCAAGGCTTGGAGCAATAAAATCAATTTACAGTCTTACAAAATAGCTACACTTTGCAATTTTATGGGAAAATAAATACCCATTCTCGTCAGTATGGTATACCTGTCAGTCCCTGGTTTTCCTATGCTAATATAAAATAAATCAGACAAGTAGCCACCTTTTTTGTGCTCTGACATTCATTACTTAAGGATATAGAGAAGAAGTTAGAACAGCGTGTTTGTCAAATAAGTAAATATTTAACAAATTGACTTTTGTTTTAACAGTCTAAGGGAATAGTATCATAAAACCTTAGAAAATTGGCAGTATTCTTATCTTCTTTTATGTGACACTCAAGTTAGTCATTGGAGCCATTTTATTTTCTGGATGAATGATAATTCCTGTAGTGGGACAATAAACATCTGCAATAAAACAGGTCAGTTTAAATCTGCCAGTTAATTCTAGGCCAGAGGGAGAAAGCTGTCTTATTCTTATTTACTGTGTCCTAAGGAGTCAAGACACCAGGGCAGTAGGACTCTGCATGGACTAGAAGTTAAACACACTCTTGATTTCTGAGTTTCTGGGACCCAGACCCTCGCAGGTCCGTAATGCACAGAATGGAATGCCCATGCTCCTAGTTGGAAGTTCTATAGTCAGAAAACATTTCATTATTCCCATGACTTTCAGGCAATGAAGGAGGCAGGATGGGAAGCAGGTTTCTAAAGGCCACGGTGGCAGGAAATAAATAGGTGTCCAAACTTTGTAATCTGCCTCTTCCCATGGGGAGAAGAAACTTATTGGTCAAAGTCAGCATAAAGAGCCCCAGTTCAGCTTCTGTAAAAGCACGAGTCAGATACTACTTTTGCAAATAGAAATCAATGGGAACTAAAGTACAACAATGGTTTCCCATGGGGGCAGAGGGGCAGCCACTCACGCATCAAAAACAAGTGGCAGACAACACGACAGAAACCCTCCTTTCTCCCATTTCCTCATCAGTTCATATGCTATTTGTCCACATTTGATACGCAGGTCATCAGTATGATGATTGTAAGCAAAGAAGAAACTTCACAGAGAACATAATCTGCTGTACCCTGCGCGAAAAGGCCTCAACCTGCCCAGTATGTCATGTTCAGTTCAACTCCCCAGTCTGTACCAGACTACTAGGGATGTACTAACAGAGTACTGAGTTACCAACGAGTGGCTATGCAAAGTATTTTCACTGCTGCAGCTAATCTATGAAGCCAAATATTTTCATGTTTACACTGTAAGAAACAAAATATCCTTATCTCACAATGTAAAACATTTGCTCTTTGTTGGATACCAACACTGTTAAACTCCAAAATTGTTTGAAATCCTGGCTTGTTGCTTATCTAATTCAGCAGTGTCCATTATAGAAGGAAATGAGGGAACTCCCTCTGATACTGCTCTGCCTCCCTGTCTGAGGACTCAGACCATTGAGGATGTTTTTATAAAATCTTTGGTAATGGAAGAGATTATCCCTTTTTCACAGACACGAGTGAGATGTGCAAGAGTATCGAGCGTTACCAGAGGTCACACAACCAAGAAATAAACTCCCATTTTTTTGATCCAAATCCATCCTCCCTTCCACCATCCTTCCACCTCAAAGAAGAAAAATAGAGCAACATTCTTCCTTGTCCTCTGTTTTGAATAAGAGCCTAATTATTTGACTACTCCATTCTGTTCTTTGGAAAACAGTTTTTTCCTTCCTGTTGTAGATCTTCCACATACACATGCCTTCACCATTTGCAAATTGCTGCCACACAGCATCAGTTAACATCCCTGAGAAACAACAAACCAGATACAGACCCTGCTTCCAAGCAGCACCAGCCCAGGTTCCGCCTTTACCATCTCAAGGCATTAATGGTGGGAGTGGTTCTGAATTCAGCAGCAGGTCTGTGTCGTCTTGGGTGCTTTAGCATCCAAGCAGGGAATCCTGCAAAGCCCACCCAGGCCCAGCCTCTCCACTTTGGACCATTTCACACACGCTTGTGCATAGGAAGCATATCATTACAGCCCCTGGGTATTACAGGCAGCTTGAGGTTTTCAGCCTGGATGTTAACAGAAGCCATTCCCAACATTTTGTCAATTGGTGCTATTGCCAAGATACTGGCTAGAGATTTGTCAAATCTGATTTTACACTTTTTTTTTTTTTTTTTTAAGGTTGTATTGTACTTTAAAATCAGTATTTTTTTTCCAAGCCCACCCGTGCAGTATTGGTGACTGTTTCCTTGTGGGACAGTGCTCTTCTCTCACTCACCTCTATATGGTTTTCAAGCCTTGCCACCTGCCCATCTAAGTTGTTATTTCTCTCTGACATTTCTCTGTATCTTTCTTCCGGAGAAGAAAGGGCCCATTGAAGAATATCGTGCAGAGTCTCAAGCAGTTCCTGAATTGAACCCTCAAGGCTCAGGCTGGTGAGAGGGCAGCACGGCTCAGAGGCAGAGCCCGGCAGAATTTGCTGAGGAACTTTTGAGCCAGCAGCATGCCTCTTGAAAAGCCTTTCTCCTTCAGACACGTTTGTGCCTCGAATCACTACCAAATATAGAATGTATTCTGTAAAAGATACTACTTTCCTCACATGAGGTATCTAAAACCGTTGGAAAAAGCAAAGCTGAAAAATAGAATGATACCTCTTGCCATATATGAGACGTGATTAAGTCAGATTGCCCCCACAGCCTGACCTGGTGGCCATCCCGACCTTCACTTTACTCACCCTGGTAGGCAGGTACCAGACACAACCAGACTCCTCAGGAGCACGGGGGTATTCACACACACGGCCATGGGCCAGGCTCCTTGCACACTGCAGGCTATGTGAGGGACTGCACTGGCATGTTTGCGGTCAAGTAGCCTGTTTGCACATAGGCAGGGGCACATTGTTAATAACACAACAATAACATTGTTAATAATGTAACCAAAACAAAGACATGACATTCCCATGTCCAGGTGCACCGTGGGACTCGCAGTTGCTGCTCTCGCCTCCTCGTATCATCTGGCTGTCACAGAAATGATCTGTCCAAATATTTTGCCTCTGTCACATGGAAAATAACATTACCAGCTCCCCTCCCACCAGGGCTCCAGGCACCCAGTGTCCCCACAGCCCCTTGCCTTTGTGCCTGTCGCTCTCCAGCTGCTCTTGCAATGCTGAGCTTTGCATGGTGGTGGGTAAAGCCAGTGCATGCCTTAGGCACACACACTCGCCCAGAATGCCCAGGGCAGTGCATTTGGCTTTATGTTTGAAGTGAAATCCTGATACTAAGAAAATGATTTGCATGGGTTACATGATGTATCCTTCTGTCAGGAAAGGTAAAGTCCTTCCTTCCACCACTTTTTAACCTTCTTGCTGTTTAAGTTTCCATTTCCATTCTAGGAAGCAGGCTTGCATTTTAGTGGCAGTTCTTGATCTAAAAAACATTCTAGTTTATTTCACACAAAGAAGAAGAAAACGTTTCTGATTCAGTGCTTACACTGAGTAGTTGTTTTAGTCCCAGAAACTGTGGCCAGCAGGACTACGGAAATTATCATCCCCCTTGAGCGCAATGAGCAGTGGAGGGAACTGGGGTTGTTAGCCTGGAGAAAAGGAGGCTTAGGGGAGAGCTCTCTACAACGACCTGAAAGGAGGTTGATAGTAAGCTGGGTGTTGGTCTCTTCTGCCACGTAACAAGAGGAAGTGACCTCAATTTGCACCAAGGAAGTTTTAGGTTTGATACTACAAAAAATTTCTTCATGAAGAGGGTTGTTGGGCATTGGAACAGGCTGCCTGAAGTGGTTGAGTCACCATCCGTGGAGGTATTTAAAAGGCATGTAGATGTGGCTCTTGGGGGCGCGGTTTAGTGGTAGATTTGGCAGTGCTACGTTAATGGCTGGACTCGATCTTAAAGGTCTTGTCCAACCTAAAAGATTGTATGATTTTAAAAAAGGAGGGTTAACTCTCCTTTCCTTTGTTTCTTTTCCACTTTTGCCCAGTCTCAGGTATACTTCCCTTGTGGCTGATCTCATCTCTGTTTTTCTCACATATCTTGTGAGATTATCACTCTGTCCATCACCAGTGCATTTGACAGATGTTCATTTTCCACAGGCATTTACTTCCATGCTGAAGTCCTGAGTGAGCACTGTTACGTAGCACAAACCAGCCCGAAGCTGCGGTCACTTACCTTGTATGCTGGCCCTTGGACTTCTTTCTTTTCAGGCGTGTCTCAATGTCCTTCCCTGCTCTTCAGGTAGGGATACAGCTTCTCCTCCTTCTAGCTCTTCTTCCAGTCATGCAGAGTTTCCTCCAGGCTGATCTAGGCTTTGCTGTGGGGGCCCAAACCCTTCAGAGCTGGGACCCTAGCTGGGCTCCTTTGCTTCTTCCCACCACTTCTTCAGTGCTGTCCTGAATCACATTGAGGCTCAACATTCACCAGGAACCAGCGACCCTTGAGGTTTGCAACACAAGGTGTGAAAAGGAAGATCACAAATACTGACGAGTTAAGGTATCCTGTGTTTTGATGCACATCTGCTTAAATATTCAGAGGTCCCAGCTCAATCCAACAGCTCTCTGACTCGCAGACATTGCCTTGGTGTTTCTTTCCCTCACATATAAAGACTAACCATATATAAGTCACTATTCTGGCCGAAACTGAAGGCTACATAAGCACTGTGGGCATTGGGGAAGTGTGAAGACTCAGCATTTTTCCTCACTGACACTGCTTTCCTAGAAGGTAAATCTAGTTAAGACAAGCCTCACCCCCCAGCAGAAACTGAGGGAAAAAACCAACACATACTCCTAGTTTACATCTTTGATCCACCAGCTCTACACATGGAATTTTGCTGAGGGCTATTTTCCCCTCATGCTGCCAGTGAGACCCCAGGAGGTGTAGTGTGCATTACAGCTGCAGGACAACAGCTGCGGGTCAAGAATATCAGAGGCAGAAGGACCATCAAAACTATTTTCTGACTCATCACAAAAAGCAACAAAGGGGAAAAAAACCCTTTAAAATCCTCTCAAGATGTTTTAATATTAAACATTAAAAGTTATACAGATGTGATACTTGCAAGTCGCTCCCAAATAAGCAAGAACTTTGCAAGCAGCTATTAGAATACTACACAGTTTGTAGTAAGGCTATTAAAATGCCCAAAATATTTACAGTCTTCCCTTCTAACCCAGGGGTGTGCCAAAATGCAAAAAATTATTATAGTAACAAGAACTCTTACAGACAAAATGGTCTTGCAATATTTCCCCAGCTGTGAATAGAAGGAATGCATTGGTTTCCTGATTGTTCACATACACCATTTAGCAGCAAACATCAGGTTTAAATACCAGGTCTCAACCATACGAGAGACACTATAGCTCCTGCTGGTCACCCAGCAGCAGGCATCTCCTAGCTTGGATTCAAAGAGCTTAAGCAAATGAAGCAACGTATCACACTATCGAGACTCTTATTAATGAACTCTTTCTAGCTGATGACTGGTTTTAGCTGCTCAGTTAGAAGTCTCTGAGCATGAACTTCTTCTCAACTAGAGTGATGCAAAGAAAATCAGTATCTGCTCAAAGGTCAGGGAGGATTTAGTGCTGATGCAGTGCTAACAGATGAGCAGAAGGTAGAATCAACCTATTTCATTGTTACAATCTGGGACTCTAGCAGAAGCCTGCAAAGGTCTTTCCTTTTCAATGCAAAGCAAGGATCTCCTAAGTGAACTGTCTTCTAGTATTGCTGTAACTGCTATACTGAATTAGCCACTAGGGACGGCAAAATAAAGTGTTCCATTCTGTTCCAGCCCTGTCGAGCAGGCAACTGCACGGCTACCGGAGTCCTATCCAACAGGTCTTGCGGGGAAGGGCACCTCAAAGGGCTGTGCATTCCCATCTTGGTAAGGGGGACCAACAGTGGATCATACTGTGGTGTTTTATGCTTTCTTATATCCCACCCCAAAGTTCTTGTTTCACTTTCCTGACCTAGTATTCCTTCTCTCTCTTCCCTTCATCCCTAGCTACGCTTTGTATTTATAGAAGTTTAATTTATTTTCAGCTTTTTTTCAATCTGTATCCTTCTTGTTCTCAGTATTTCCACCTCAGGCTATGTGGCTTGTTCTCTCCTTTCGACATAAACATTTGGAACAAGCAGCACAACAGTGTGAGCTCTGTACTTGTCCCTGGGAAGTACAGAGCAGAGAGGCATCAAATAGATACGAGAAAAACACACAGGGAA
>NW_009926439.1:16033-19988 GCF_000696875.1 Nestor notabilis
AAGAGGCTGACTTCCTTACAGCTGCCATGCTGCCTCTGAGCAACGCTAGTCCTCCCACATGAGCCTAGAGCCACCAACCTGCTTCATACCAAAAGCAATGACTTCAGCAACCCAAATGTCACAAGGCTTTGCCTCCTCCTGCCTGATATTTCACACAGTGAAGGACATAGGAAAGAACTTACCCATTAAAATAACACCCTCAGCAGATCTTTCCTGGACCAGCTGAAATTCCAAGCAGCTGCAGCATTTCCATCAGTTCAGTGCAGGAAATACGTGGCTCCCTGGGATAAATCACCTTTGTTCCCAGCTCTTCTTTTTCTGAAGTCCAGTAAGTCCCAGTGGCCTTGGCACTGCACCCAGCCCAAAGTGCAGTTCCAGATGGCTCTCGCCGACTGTGCAGTTGCACTGGGACCTGCTGGGAAAGCTCCTGTGTAAGGTCCCAGTTTGGGAGTTTGGGGGGGGAGGCAGATTGCTACCTTTGGCCAGTGGCTTCCATGTGCTCCTCAAAAACCCCAGGGAAATGAATGGGCCTTGTGAGCTCCTGCACACCCTTACTTTGATATGATTATAGGATCATAGACTTCAGGGGAAAAACAAGCCAGTTCCCCCCTTCTGCCCCTTCAGTCGAAGTAGTCTTAGAAATTCCTTTAACAGCAAGCAACTTTTAGGTGGCTGCTGTCTTTCAAATACTGAGCGATACCATTTATTCAGCGTGTCACGGCAAGGTTTTTGTCTTGAAGAAGCTTAATTTCCTGAAGCATATATCAAAATCCCACCCTTTGAATCCCTTCTGTGCAACACAGCTCTCCTTGTTAAAATTCTGCACAAGCATATTTCCTCCCTGCTCCCTCAGGTACCATTCTCTCTATGTACACTACAATAACAACTGCGCCTTTACTAAGACTGAACACAAAACCCAGGTCTTTGTAGAGGATAATTAACAGCCAGCAGTGAATCTTAGCGTTTATTCAATGGGGTATGAATGAGCTGTGAAAATTCTTTTTTGCTGGAGAGGTAATGGGATATTGTTACAGTTGCATATGCTTTGCCTCTTGCATGATAGCATATTTATGGTGTTCATAGCTTCAAGTCAGAAATATGTACACAGATATTATGCATTTGTATTCAGGCAGTTATGCCTCAACATGTTTGCCTCTCTTTCTGTCATTAATGAAATCCCCACTCCATCTGCATCTAATCCAAATTCCTCATGTCCATTCTGAGCAGGATGAGTAGACCTGAGCCTCTCCAGCTGTTCCTTAGAGATGTGAAGGTTCATTTCTGGAATTGAATTTCCACAGTCTTACGTAAACTATCTACATCAGTGCCCTCACACAGGACACTTCACAGAGTACTTGAAGGTAAATACACTGACATTACGCAGTTCTGAAACACACAGAGCCCCTAAATTTGTGCATGCTTTTCATTTCTCAATAGAAAACTGTTATGTTGTTCTTTACTATTGAATAGCTAAGTATGTGTAAAAAGCAGCAACTCCCATTTGCAGTAGTGTATGTATATCTACAGAGCATATTGTGTATGTGTATACGTTACATATAAAATACAAAAAACCCAGACAATATACAACTAAAACCCAATTGTGGCATAGTTTAAATGAGAACAGCATCTTCCTAAAGTAGAAATAATAATGGCTACTGGTAAAAAGGCAAAAGGAAGAAAAAAACGTCCGGATACATTAAAAACATAAGAAATAAAACAAAGTTTTATTGGGACTATTCCCAAAGGCCACAGCTTCAGTTCTTGTCTAAACTACCAGGAGATGACTAAGAGAAGAGAGGGCTCGGACTGAGGAGACACACACTTTTCGCTGCTGATTCACAGAACACCCTTTCCCTCCTTTTTTGCAGCCTAAGAAATGTTGATGTTCTTTCTAGAAGCTACCGCAGAAAGTGCCCAACTCACTGGCTGCGCATTGCAGGTGCACTCCCGTGTCACCAGGGCATATCGAGACACGACTGCTTAGGTGCAGTGGCCAGATCAGCATGCGGCGAGCTTTGTCACTGCCGTTACTTGGTTTTGCATTGCTAAGCACACAGGAAAACTTGGGACCGCTGCCAGAAAAGGAGCCTTTTGATCTGACTTTGGGCTTGTGAAATGGGTGGAAAAGCACCTTAACGTGATCGCTGGTAGGCACGTAAGCGTGCCAGGCAGCCGCGGCTGGTGTAGTAGTCCTGGCTGTAAATGGGCCACAATGGGGAGGTTTCCCATTGCTGGTCAGGGTTTGCTGAAGCCGGAAGCGTGGCCATACATGGGCACTTCACACCAGTGCTCCTGACAATGGGCTTCACACCATTTCTGTAATTGTTAATGAAAAGCTGGTTTTTTAATTCTCCCCTGCAACCTAAAAATCCCCTTTCAGTCATGCTGAAGGTGCGCTTCCAAAGCTGCGATCTTAAGAGAGGATGTGGAATAAAGACATCGCAGCCCTCGGCTACAGCGCAGCAGCCCTCAAAGGTGACCTCCAAAGGCAGCCGCGAGCCTCTAACCTCACCTGCCCTTTTGTCATATTTTAAAGGAGTCTTGAGTGTTTTGTTCTTTGAAAACGAGCAGGGAGAGATGAGAGGCTCTGCACGAGGGTTGGTTGGTTTGTTTGTTTTCCTTTCCACAAGTAGGTCCTGTCTCTCCTGGAAGGGGTCTGGCTAACTGGGCAACTAATGAAACAATAATATTGTCTGAGACAAGGGAGTGGAACTCTGGAGGGGAACATGCATTTATGTATCTAGATTTTGTTTTTACTCTGGCTGCTTAGCATTCCTTCCTCCTAGTTAACATTTACTGGAGTTCAGTCATCATCTGACATCTTGGAGAAACAAGCTTTATGTGAAACACCCAAGAGCTCCACTCCTCCTAGCAAAGCCTCTGTACTAAACACACAGCCACCGGCCTGCAGAATGGGGTTTCAGGCAAGACCAACATTTAGTGCTGTGCACATCTTAGGGGTTAAACATAGCAAAAAAAAGAGGACTTGTGTTTTAAGTATCTGTCCACTCAGTTTTTAACCATCGTGCAAAGGAAAACAAAAGAAAAAACAAAATCACCTTTGGACAGCAGTCAGGATTTAGTTCATCTGCAGGGGGTTATTTTATGCATCGTATAACATGTGCTCCGTAGTCTTTAGCTAACATATCCTACACTGTAATATAAGTGGATGCATAACATTTTGAACTGCTGGCCAGAAGGGCACTCAACAAGAACCACACTTGAAGTTACTCATTACAAAGATGAGTTAAAAATGAGTTTGCTTCTGTACAGGTGCAAAAAAGCCACTCTTTTTATGGCTGGGTTCTTTAGCATTAGATTAGGTTCAGTAGATGATGATGGAGATGCACGTAATGAGTTTGTAACTATGGGGAGGCAAAGCATCGCTCCTGACCCAGATAAACCTGAGGAGCTCTGCTGATGCCCTCCCCAGCTGGCAGGAGGAGCCCTGCCTGCCCAGCCCTGTAGCCGCTGCCCATGCAGCTCCCTGCCTGGGGCTGACGAGGCTCCGGCACCTTTCCCAGCTTCAGCAGCCTCATCACGGCGACAGACATGGATTACTACACTAAACACGTCAGGCTAAGTCAATAGTTTAATAACCACTATTAAGGCTTTTCCAAATCCATTTAACAACTGTAAATTATTCCAAAATAAAATAGCCTCAGCCAATCAGCTGTGTAGTCACTGACCCGCAACTATGTGCTTATTTCTCAATTAAGCAAATCTCTGCACCCTGGTTGGCTTTAGCTGTTTTTGTGGTTTTGTACGTTGTAAGATCCAGTATATAAATCCCCATCCCCTGCCTGAGAGCCTCAGGTGGCTGTTCCGGACACCAGGTTCACCCTCACTGGTGGCAGTGCTAGGATAACCCTCTCCCCACTCTGCTCGTCCCATGCTATTCCCCTTCCTGTTGCCTCCTCCAGCTAAAGCCACACTGCCCGGCTGCCCCTGCCCT
>NW_009926440.1:0-18415 GCF_000696875.1 Nestor notabilis
CGGGAGCCCGGAGGTGCCGCCGCGCTTCGGGCTGCCCTGCGTGAGGATCGGGCGGGGTGACCCGGTCGGTTACAGGCTGCGGCGTGAGTGGCAAATCCTGCGCTCCTCAGTTCCCTCACCGTGCAGCATCAACGCTTCAGGGTCCGAAGGGAGAGGACTCATCACGCTTAACTGCTCTGGCAAATCCTTACATCCATCGTGTTAAACCACTAGAAAATAAATCACCCTTGCCCCTTCCTTGGACCTTGCGTGACCAAACCGCTTTCGGCTCTCTGCCACCGCAGGACCCTTCTACCAGTAAAACCAGTTTTTCATCAAGTACCTTGTCGCAAAAACCTTCCTTTAGTCCGGTGACAAGACATGAAAGTGTCTTCAGCGTTCTCATAAAAACGCCACAATCACGTTTTACTTCTCCAGCTTTTGTCCGTGTCTCTATGAGCACCCACACTTAGTCCTTGCCAGCTGTGAGGTACAAAAGACTTAACTTCTTACTTCAGAAATCAAATACTAAGTAATTGTTTTCCAGGATCAAGTTTGAAGGGCACAGACGTTTACAAGTGCCCACAGATCTGTTTAGCCAGCTGCCTGTACAAACAAGTGTAACAAGTCACAGGTAATTGTTTACACACAGTGTTTATTGCAAATTACTGGCACTTCCTCAGGATGTTTGCATGTTTTATAACAAAGCTCCAGTGGATTGTTTGCTAGCAGGGGTATACACTGGTGATGTGCTTTCCCAAGTGCTTGGCTTGTCCCATCAACCAAGGAAGTGCAGTGGTTTAATATTTAAAAGATTACTTAATTTACACATTTACACTCTACTTCCATAGGGAGTAAATGAGAGATTACTTCTGAGTGCTCAAGGAACTGGAAGGCTCTTAACTATTTTCAGCATTGAACATATTTTTTTAAACAGAGAAAAAGCAGATGGACAGAGCCTCTGACAGCAATAAAATTAATGCTCTATTATTAAATAAAATGCAAACGAAAAGTCTGCTGCTTTGCAGCCTTTTTAACTCAAGGACTGTAAAATCTGAGAGACAGAAAATAACTGTACCCATTTACCAGACAGGGGCAGGACAGGACAGAGATGAGGGAGAGACATGTTAGTGAGAGGATTGCTGTTGGTGAAGTCCAGCAGCAAAGGCCATCAATACTGAAATGCAAAGATACGAGGAGAGTGGTTGGGTTGTGCTTGGATTTTCCCTGTTCTTTGTTTTGTTTGTTCTCCTGATTTATGTTATACCCTTTTTTCTCCCTCCACACCTCATCTGCTTAAACTCTGATTGTGCTTCTGCCCAGAATCAGTGTCCTGAACATTCAGGTACTGACGAAGGGGAAAAAGGAAACCAAGTTATCTTTAGGTTTACGTTCCTAGATAGGAAAAAAAAATCTCAAAACAAGATTCCATGCAGATCTAGCTTTATTTTTTTAATGTTAAGGCAGAAGGTCAAACTGAAAATGTTTAAAATGCATTTCAGAATAAGCATGACACTTCCCAGGGGCAGGAGGAGAAGGAGCTGCGTTTCTGGGAGACTAAGCGGGCACTGGTGTGTCAAGCCTCCCATGAATCCTGTGGAATGATCCAACATCTTGAGGGTTATTACTTTTTTACTATTTTAGAAAACATTTAAGAGCAAACTGCAGGGAATAATAATAATAACAATAAAAAAAGTTATACTGGTGTGCCTTAAAACATGCACGCACCAACAGTGCAACCCCTCTGGGAACACAGAATCTATGCAATAGCATGCTTGTATGGCAGCAAGCAGTGCACACAAGATTCATATGGATCTACTTACTCCACAGAAGTATTTCTCCAGAATAACTTAATCAGATCTAAATTAAAGCATTATCTATCTACATAATGCCTTTCATTCCATAAAACCTCGAAACATATGCAGCAGTATAGTAAACTCCCTCTCTGGGGGAGAGACCAAACATCTACCTACCAATTTACAGCAGCTTAACAAAAGCAGGAAGGGAGGATATATTACAGGCAAATACAGGACTTGTTGCAAGAGGAGTGTAATTCTTGTCCTTTTAGGTTCTCTCTGTTATCATTTCCCATTTGTGACAGAGGTAATAAAACTTCCTTCCTCCAACCTTTATTTAATTAAAGTGTAAGGTCTTTGGGGCAGTGAGCTTACTGTGTGTACATACACTGCACCTAGCATGAAGAGGTCATGAATTAATCTGAGGCCTTTAAATACAACTCTAAATACAAAGCATTAGCAATAATAAGAATAGGATATAATTTTCGTTTAGAACAGATGAGACCTCTCTTTTCAGTGTATCATCACAAGGAATAAATTACATGAATCTCGGGGAATAACTAAATTAAGGGTCAAGGAAAAGGATTTCATACCAGAGACGTGCAATTTCACTCTATCCCAGTTGTTTACCCTTAAGGACACTGTTGCTTACTAAAATGCTTATTTTCCATAATCATACAAAAATAATGTCCCAAATCCCACAGGCCAGATCATTAATAGGCATAGGAGTATAGTTTATTCTGAGACAGTGCATGTGATTACTGGGATAACATACCCAAATTAACCTTTTGCATGTGCAATAGACTGCAATTAGCAATCTGCAGACAAATGACAAGTTCCTTCGTTTCCTGCAATACATAGCAATAGACAAGCCAGATTTCCCATTGAATCCCATATTAACCTACATTCAGTGGCAGCAAAATCTCAGAGCACCGTGTCAGAATTTATCATCTCTCAATGATGTTGGCTCCACCTCTTGACAGTTCTAGACAAGATGTTTATAAACAACAGCTCATCCAGAAGCTGAACAACTGCAGCTGAAAATGTTTATTATTTTTCCACCAGTTGTTCCAACCACTTTGGATGCTTTCTACTAAGGGATGGGCAGAGATCTCAAACCAGTATGGTTGTGTTAATAAATGACAAGAAATAAAATGGAGATGGAGTGGTGAGCGGCGTTGTGATACCTCCCTGAGATGGAAGGAGGCTCAGGGGTAGGGAAGCTGCAGAAGTGCATCTTTCCCTCGTGGTAAGGAGTGTCACATCAAAAAATACAAACGGGGAGATGCTGTTGATGATTTCCCCCACATGAGCTTCCATCCCCCTAAGTCTACACCTCTCCCTGTTACAGAATTCATTTGCAAAATATTTGTTTTTAAACAAAGATCTTCTGGGACAACTTGTGAAAAGCAATTTTGCCATAAACCAGAAAAAGTCTCAGGCTTGTAACAGTCACAGTCAGTCTCTGAAAACATTGACTTAGTGCTGTAAACCATGAACTAAAAGACTTGTTTGCAGTATATTAAAATAAAAAAGATTTTTGTAATAGGCATCACACACTGTACTTTCTTCATATGCATTTGCTGTTGGCTTGACATGAGTGATTAGCGTGTGCATGTGTGTAGGGGATGACCTGCCTTACAAGAACGCAGTTTTGTTTAACATGACTGATGGAAGGCGATTGAAAAAGCATAAAGATGCCTTTACCATAAATCAGAACTAACCATGCAGATCACCTGCCCACTTCAAACTCTCCACCTGGATTGTGAGTGGTTTCCTTCACTTACTGTTCTATTCTGCCTCTCGCTTACGAACAAGGGTTATCACACTGCATATCTGAATTAAGTGTTTAACAACAGTGCTGACCAGAGTTTGAAAATGGAAATAGCTTCTGCCTTTCCTCTGCTCTCCCATTATGTGCTGAGAGTCCAGCCTTCCAGCCTGCCCCTGCATGCAGTGCTCTCAGTGGAGTGCTCCTCTGCATGCGGCTGTGGGATTGGAGCTCTTTGTTACCACGGCCCTTGGGCCAGTATTCAGTTCGTGATGCAGCACTGGTGTCTCAAGGCTGCAAAGCACCTATCACACTGTGGGCACTGTCTATTAAACAGTGGCTAGATTACAAAAAAAGAAGAAGAGATTTATATTTGTATGTTTAGACAGAGCTGGATAACTTGTAGAGGTAGCTCATAACCTTGAGCCTTTTTTCATCAGTTTTAATCTGTGAACTAGTAACTTATAATTACATTTTAATTTAATTTTAATCTCTGAAATAGTTAATTATAATTATGGTCATAGAACATGTACAACCTTCAGCATCCTCTCTCCTCCATCCCTCCCCCCCTACTCAGCGCTGCTACAAGAAGGAAAATAATTGTCCCTTTAATGCTAATTGTTTATAAATGCCTCTGTACAAAGACTATGTTTATATACTATGCCTAGGCAAAATCTAGGCACAAACGCAGTACTCGTAATAAATGAGTGAATAATATATCCCTGACCACATCCCAGTGCTCTCCAAAAAAAGAATATCTAATTCCTGCCACAGAACTGCCTTACAGGTTGAAGTTCAGCTTATAAATATACATGGGAAAAGATTAGATTTTAATTGATAAGTATTAATCATCATCCATTTCTGTCTCTGCAGGAAGCACAATGTTCAAACATCTAGTTAATATACTGTATAATGGATAACCTTGAGGCAGAAGCTCTTGCATATGTCTGTATCTAAGAAAAAATGTCAACATCAGCCTTTGTTGTAGCAAAATACCCTGACATTTGAATGGAGTTGCTGCTGTTCGAAAATTGACTGTCTCCAGCGCAATCCTTCCTAACCTGGGTGCAGTGCCTGACTTAGAGATGAGGCCAAATTAAAATCTTTATCTGCACACACCTGTACTTGGGAATGTTTGAAGTCTGGTCTGGATCAGAACACTGTGTTTGTGGTGCATCTCTGCTCTGAACAAACACATTGCTCATGTGATGTTCTCACTGCAACCACAAAGCATTAGCACTCACAAGAGCATCATTGAAGATACTCAGGCTGTTCATTGAGAACAAAGCCATTAATGATTAATACTATGGTAGGAGAAAATGTAGCAGTATTTTTTGGGCAGCTGGGATGTGGCAATGTCTGTCCTACATGCAAAAGACTCACACATACCTTTAGTTCTTCTTGTATAAGGTGGTTCCTACTAACTCTGTGGGAAGAAGAATCAAACAAATCCTCTAAATTAAAGGCAAGTGAAGGAGATTTTCACAACTAAAACTGGATATATACAATACATCTCTCTCTGAGTAACCCAGCAGATGCAGAGATGCATTTACGTATCACAGACATTACTGTCCCAGCAGATGCTGCAAAGTTGTCACTGACACAGACGCTTACTGTCCCCACAGATCTGTATTTTGGGAGAGAATTTTCGTACCACAGACACTACTGTCCCTACAGAACCACATCTGCTGGCAGAGTTATTGTTTCACATACTCTTCTGCCTCCAGCAGATGCGAGAGACTGCCAGGACGACAGGCATTTCTGTCACAGCAGATCTCCATCTACAGGGAATTAAATTGCAGCTTGAACTACTGTTCTTCCTGAGCCCTTAGTGTGGATGATACTGACAGCGAGGAAGCAACATAAATCAATGAAAATATGATGCTGGGCACCTAGAACATCACCATTACCTCTGCCTAAATACAGCACTCAGCAGCTCTGCGTTTGAGGATGTGACAAGAGAAGAAAAAGGATTACTTGTGCCCTTCTCCCACCCTGCCTTTCACAAGTATTTATTCTGAGAAACATTCGAAGGAAAAAGTGTCTGATGTGACTTCCGTATAACAGATCCAAGAAAGCACAAGGGATTCATGACTATCAAGTTGACAGCCTTAATGCCCTGTTACAGGGTCCAGGTTGTGTGTCCTCGGTGATTTTCAGCTTCCTTTTGAACAGATGCCTGTGCTCATTTTGCATGAAAAGTTTCAGAGTTTCCAGTTTAATACCAGAAGATTTGATCCCCAGTTCTAGAGGCCCAAGACCAGAAATAAAGGGGAGGGGCCTTCATCTTTTGAGACTCCATATCAACTCCTCTGAGACCTGGGGTTCAACAGCAGCAGCAGTCACTGGGAGCTTTGCTCCTGTGCAGCTGCACTTTGAAAAGCACCTTTCCAAACATGAGGAAGAAAATCCTGGGCCTGTGATAAGACATGACTATGGCTAGACTTCCCTCTGGAGCGAACTCGGCCTAAGGCCCATACCAGAGCATGTACTTACACATAAATAATATGTATGGTATGTGAGCCTGGACTTGAGAGCTGTCTTGGGCCTTTGTTTGCCTGACTGAGTAGATGTATCCTTTATGATTTGGTACCGGAGAGAGAAAACCTCCCCTGGTAATTGTGCAGTAATGTAAATCCTACTTGAAGAAACACCATCTAACTTTGGAATTCCCCTTTGGGGAGTCTGGGCATTTATCTTTATCTGAAGCATCAAGAGCTGTCCATTGGCAAAAGCAGGACACACAAATTCCCAGAGCGATAATCTGATACAGCACAACAAAACCTATATCCTTGGAGCAGATTGTGGGAAAGCATCAAGATTTTGGTTGCTCTGCCAAAGCAAACACGATGTTTCAAGCCCCATCATCTGCTCTGCAGTTCACACCCTTCCAGTGCTATCTTTTTCAGATGCCATGCCACACTGGTTAGTGGCAATGGTGTTGTCATGTGTGACTCATTCCATTTTACTGGAAATTAGAAAACCACATGCTGCACTGAAGAACTGCTTATTTATGTAGTCATACCATTCCAGAGAGCACTCCTCCTGCCATTATTTGTATACAGATTCTTTCATCCAGAATTTTGGAAATACAGCTCTTTAGCAGTGTTCATTCAGAGGACAGATTAATCAATAGCACATTGCTCTTTCCAGGGCCTGACGAGCCCTCTGTAGTTCCCAGTGCCACCCTGCAAAAGCAAGTGGTATTTTAGAAGCAACCATCTTCATCATTACAGGATGTGTGGGAAGCAAAACAGAACAGATAACAGTGGAATTAGAGTTGTGCTAGCAGAAGAGTCTGTCACATATTTATTTGAGCTTTGGGCAGGTGAATTTCACCCACGAGGAAGAACATAGATTACTTTTGTCTGCCTTTTTTTATGGAGTGCCTTTACAAAGCCTCGTCAAATATTTCCTGAACACATCACAATGCTACATTTACTGTAGTGATTAATGCTCAGTATAAGTAAGTAACGAACAGGCATATTTGGGACAACAAAATAAAATGCTAAGAGATGTCAACAGTGCATTCTTTCTGTGGAATAAGAATTACCAGATAAAAACATTAATGCTTTTAACCAGTATTTCATGGTGACAACAGATCGAGCCGGTGAAACTTTGAGTTCTGAAGCACAGATCTGGAATTACGTGTGTTTCAAAGAACTTCATTTCCAAGATTACGAGTTTTTTCTAGCCTTTATAAAATTAGAATTACTAAAGCAGCAGCACTAACACAAAGTCAGATTTGATTGTGTGTTGACAGGCAAAGGCTGACCTCAACAAATTCCTAAACTAAGAGATTGCACTACCCTCTACAGTTGCAGATAAATCCAGTCTTATCTTTAGATGAAGAAACTGTTAAGCAGATTCAGGCACCACATATTTATGAAGAAAGAAAATAGAAATGTGAGCCATTCTTTTTTAAAGGTTAGCATAGCTTAAACATTCCTGAAAATATTTATTGTCATAACAGACCAGACCTGCTGAAATGTTCTCGCCTAGGATTTGGTCTTTGACATTCTTGTTGACTTCAGCTACATCACATGGCTGCCACGGAAAGCAGACTTGAGCAAGGAAGAGGAAAAGACACAAAGAAGTTAAAAGACCATTTGGAAGACGATGTGTGCTTTCAGTGTTACCGACTATCCCTCAGGACCCGAATTAGAGTTCTGTTATATTTTAAAGCACTGCTTTCAAGCTTGCTGGAAGTGTCAGACAATTTGAATAGATCTCCATTTTAATTTCCAATCTAGCAATATGGAACAGCTGCCATAACTTTGTGCAACGTGGCAAATTCGACATCCTCATTCCTCAAATGGCAATCATTGAGAAGGGACTCTGAAAAAAGCATAATGTGCTTCCACTGTTACTGCCTTTTAGTATACTCCTAGTCAAAATTGCACTTTAGATAAAGAACCGAAACCCTCAATTGTACTTTTAACTGCACTGCCTACACAGGAAGCAAAGGTGCTGGGTGAAAGTTGATGAGATTTCTAGAACTGTTTCTCCTACTTCCAGCTAGGGAGCTAGAGGTTAGTTTACATCCTTCTGGCTTATGTGCCATGCTCAGTGTTAAAGGCTCCCAGTCAGGACTTCCCCCACGGCTGTACTGGGAAGACGTAATGGAACAAGCCTCAATTCAGCATCACCAAATCTGCCTTGTCAAAGCCTCATGGATTCTACAGCTCTGGCTGCCAGGGCTGTATGAACTCAAGTGTGTCACCCTCATGCTTTTCCCGCTTTGTAGCAGAAAGAAAATGTTGAAAGTAAGATGGAAATAACAATTATTGTGTTTATAGTTTTTTGTATTTCTGACCATGTTAACTCGAGAGGGAGAATTGAATCCAGAAGAAAAACACTGTAAGGTTCAGATGAAAAGTCCCACTCTGGGACTGGCTAGACAAACACGAAGTCAGTTCAGCTATATTCTAGGGAATTTGTGTGCATGAGATGAGGCATATTCCTGAGCACAACTCCATGTTATATGTAGAATGAGAAGGAATATCTCCTTTTTTTAGGGTACTGTAGCATTGATGAGTTGGAACAATGTCCCATCTAGCTCACATTTTGTATTCATTCACAGATTATATATTGTGTGCACTTAGATAAAGCTACCTCCCACTCTTTTCCGTAATTCTGAATAGAAAACTTTAAAGGAGTTCTGAGACCTATCACCACACATCATGTCGTCACCAGAGCACCGAATTAAAAGAACAGAAACATCCAGCAGAGATACTGTTGTTCCAGTTTCTGTACAAAGAAAACACAATGAAGAAGTATCTGGCATGGCCGATTTCAACTGCTAAACACCTCTCTTCTCATTTCTGCAACACTTCTCTACTACCAAGATTGTGGTTTCTTGCCTTCCACATGATACAACCAGCTTCCGACCCTGTGATTCCTCCCTTCGATAGTCTACATTTCTCATGAAACTCAATCTGCAAACATGAAGCCAACTCTCACTAATCTGTTTTCTGTTATCAGTATACTAACAAGTACATTTATGTATTGGGGAGGACACACATCAGGGTAGGATGAATGTCTCTTATTTGAATTTGCCTCTAGCAGTTCCATACAGAAAGCAGAACAGAAATACTTTCCAAATGGACTCCAACTTTGGATGTCTAACTTGATATAATTTCTAGTAAATAAGAATAATTTCTTCACAAAATTCCATCCCACCTTCTACCACACAGTCACCTTAGATCCCAAGGGAACAGATTAAGAACAACAGATAATACAGGAAGGCAAATAGGGCAGGTTAACTACATTTCACCTCCATCCTAGAGTGGTTGGACATGGCTGCATGGGACTGGAAGCAGGCTGCAAGCTTGTGTGATCACCTCCAACACCTGTTTTTACCACATTGCATTTTCTTTCATTAATGGAGACTGCTAAGTATTACTTAGACTATAGAGATACAGAATACAGAGAAAAAAAAATGTAAAGAAGTAAATATCAATCAAGCTGCAGTAAAGCGAAGCCAGGACTCATTCACCATTGAAGATGGAAGCTTTCTGTTTTGGCTCATCAATATGCCTGAGCCTTCCTCCATGTGCAGGAGGACTACAGCTCCCTGAGCTCAATGGGAACCTGCTCAGCCTGACTCAGACACAGATCTCTGCACAGCTGCTCTGGGCTACACTAATTCTGCTTCTGGGGAGGGCCAATTGCTAATCCCTTCCTTACTTTCGCTACAGTTCCTGCCTGTGTAGCTTGTGGACACCGTGGCACAAACACATTAACTCCACCTGGCAGTGAGTGGTTCTCTCTCAGCCGGCGTGCATGCCGAAGAGCCTAATCTGCTCAAGAAATTATAAGCTGTGCAGCTATTTGCACTGAAACCCCTGCAGAAACAGCCCTCCCCCACTTCCTTCTCTGCTAGCTTGCTCTAGCAGCAGGCAGACATAAGTGAAAGGAAAAACAATGAGAAAGGAAACTTGGGAGGGACAGGTTAGAAGCAGAAGGAAGAAGCAAAAGGTCTGACTCTGCAGACTGTATTCATGATGAAAAGCATTTGCACAAATAACCTAATTGCATTCAGTGAGACTGCCGGGCTGAGTAAAAGTGCTACAAGTGCAAGCAACAATTGCAGAGCCAGGAAACAAGTAGGAAAAGAAAGAAAAAGGAAGCCCCACATGAATCAGACACCTGCGCAGAGGAGAGCAGTCCCATACACCCCAGGAAAAACACATCAACCAAAACACTGACTGCCTCTGAGTTACTGCAGAAATATTTATAGAGCCTTTCCCGACCTCTGCCTTGCTTCCTGGCAGGCAACACCACAGAAAGAATCTTTACCACTGGCATCCCCTTCTTCCGCCAAACAAAAACTCAGTCCCTTCCCAAAAGTACAACAAAGGCAGTCAGGGAGACCAGCCGGGCTGCAAGAGCCCAGGCACTACCTGGGGAAGGAGGAATATCCACGCAGGCAGCCAGGGACACACTCACAGGAGACATGGTAACTACTTTCACAGGAGGAAAGTGGGCATCTCTTCCTGCGTGATGGGCTGGGGAACAGCACTGATTTTGTATAGATTACTCCCAACAATGAACAACACAGGAGCCAAGGAAGTGGTGGTTTCCACCAAAACCCCGTGCCTCTTCCAGATGGTCACTTCTTTCCTTTCTTTACAAAGCATGATGAAACACTGAAAACAACTGGATGTCCAGTAACTGTATTGCTCCTTTTCCAGTGAGCTCTTTCAGGAATTCTTAAAAGAGCTTCTATGACAGAGCAATTCTAAGTTTATAAATTGTTAAAATAATGCATTTATTTATCAAAAGCTCTCCTCCTAAAATGAAACACTAGAGAGCAATCCAATCATTCCGATGAATACATGAATTTGAATTCTCAGGGCTCATACTAATTGGCACTTTTCAAAATGTTCCCACTTAGGTTTGTCCATAAGCTTGAAAAAGAAAATCAAAATATGCCTCTCTGAGATGGGCTCATGTTTGTGAAACAGAACTATTAAATCAGTGAAACCAGGGACTGAATTCAAAGCAATGATGGTTTGAGATCATACATTAAAGATGACAGGATCTTTCTAAATCACCTCAAACATGAAACACTTGCAGTACCAACTTACAAACTTATCTGAAAAACACACACTACCACCTACTGGCAATTATTCAGATATGTTATTTACATACTGATAAGTGGTGACAATATGTGCACGTTTGATTTGCATGAGCTTTGCTAGGACAAAGATCTGGCTCCATCTTTACAATTACTAGACTTGCATTTGAAGAAAAATATATTCCTGTGCACGTAGTTCCCACAACATGTGACCAGTTCACTTTCTTCTCTTCAGTAAGAACTTAAGTCAGAATAGCTGGTTTATTTACATACTTCTCTTTCAAAGTTGTTCCTTTTGTCAGTGAATCCTTTTAACGTAAGACTGGGGGTTTTATTTTGCTCAGCCACAGAAGGTAACACCAGGATTACAGCCCTTGCTATTTTATACCTACCATTCTGGAAACTGGGTATAAATGACAGTGGTGGTCTGGGACCAGGGAGGTAAATTTGGGCAAGCCCTAGCTATGACCTCTCTAAGCACCAGTCACACAGAGCCTGTGAAAAGGAAGGTCATGGCTGGATAGAGGTAACACCAGGGAGCCATCATACTCTGAAATATCCTTACCTTGAGTGATTCCTTGTCTTTTGCTACAGCTCACACCTTCTTGCCATAAGGTTCACAGTGGTGCCATAGAAACACCTTGAGCTAAAAGCACTGTGATGTATGTGCCAGAAAGTAATGTTAGTTAAAGGGCCACAGGTGAATACCACAAACATTGTCTTTGCTGAGCTTGGATGACATGTTTCGCAGCCTGCACACTCTCTCCAGAGACCTTTGCCTGCTGGCAAAACCCTGATTGCTGATGTGGTGCTGGTGTGGACGATGCCTGGTTTTGGACTACGTATTACTTACATTCAAAATGAAGTCAATGTCAGGACCATGTCAACAGGACCTGCAGCATGACTGAGCCCTCACCTCACCACAAAGGGAATGTGTCAGGAAAGCTGGGACTGACAATACTGAGTCACTCCGTGACCCGCAGTGCACTCAGCCTCAGCCCTGGTGCTGCAGTACAGCTACTGCCATTTTTAATGTGAGATCACCTCCCAGAGAGGATTTTGGTATGTGGGTAGGAGTGTCAGAAAGATTGTCTGGTCCGGAGACAAAGGCTCAATGAAAGCCAAAGATTGAGACTGTGAAGAATTACCCCTGCAGTTCTACAAGGGCACCTGCCCACATGACACCGAGTTAAACCTAAGACAATGTCTATTCCAAAGTCAAACCAGCAACAGCAGAAGCTGATTGCCAGGTATTACAGCCTTGCAGGAAAACAACCTTTTCAGTGTCTTATAAATAAAACATTCTATCCAACAATGGCATTGTATGTATATAAATAAATAGATATTTTAAAACTAATGAATGTCACTATATTTATAGTCAAATGTATAGTTTAATTAGATTATTTTTTAGTTGAGTCAATTTTAATTATTTTTTTTTCTATTACTTGTAGCTTAATTAAACACGAGGTTTACTGCTGGCAAGTATCAGACTAGCTCAAGACGGGCCTTCAGATATGCTATGCTAATGCCTGACACTCAGGAACAGACACTTTTCGTTCTCTTCAATATGTGCATTACAAGTAGTATTTTAATTGGGCTCCCAATTCGGAAGGCTGGAATGAGCTTGTGAGTCATTTTTACAAGTTGACTCACATGCTGCAAAACTGAAGAATCTGATGCTGGGGGAAAAAAAAAGGCAAAAAGAAAAAAAAAGGCATTGGAGGGTGGATTTGTGCACATCACTGTCACTGGGGAAAAGGGTGAGCTTGTCCCCAGCACCCAGCTGCAGCAGCACAGTGGGTTCAGCAAGTGCATTCCTTAGATGAGGCTTTTTTGTCTGTAACTGTTGAAGAAAGGATGCTCTTAGAAGGCTTTTGTTTCATAAGGGCTGTGATCAAGAGATTATATAAAGTATTATCATTTTGAGATTCTTTTCCCCTCAGCAAAGGGACCAGTCCCTGCATCACAGGATGCCGTGTTTCAGTGTGCCTCAGTGATTGCACTTCAGCAGCTCCGTTTCAAGACTGTTTAACATTATCGACAATAGGCAGAGGGATCCTCCTCTCCCTTAGGTGCCAACCCTGCAGACTCAAATTGGAGACAGAGTCAGATTAAGTTCTTTTCTCCTTGCACATCACCACTGAGGAAATGTCCCACAGCTCCCACTATACCCATGTGAAAACACTGTTGTCTTTCTATTGTACTGTCTGCATTGTTTGTGCAACCTCAGCGCCTCAAACCATTTGCATGGATGCAAGGGATGGGAACTCAATCAAAACAAAGCAAGTGGAATCAAATCTATCCTTCTCTTTTTGCTGTGTTAGCTTCAAACAGTGGTAAAAAACTATTTAATGAAGCAAGCGTGAACTGAAATGCACAGAAACTGCACATATGCTGAGTAAAAGGCTGTTCTGAACTGTCACTTTTCCTGGTATTAACATTTTAACATTTTTCTTTCCATATCCTTAGAGGAATCCATACAATACACAAATGAAAAGCAAATTCAGAGAAGGCAGAAAACGCCAGGGTGTTTTTCATTGTCCGGAGGACAAATGCCAGAGCCCTTCTGGGACATTCAGAACATCTAGTCACTGTATCTTATTCAAGGGAAAAGCCATCTGTCAACAAACTAATCACTGGACAGATTCAGAGACAACTGAAAATAAAAAGCCAATACAAACGTGCAGATGAGGTTCCAGTCAGCAACAAGCCACAGAAAACAAACAAATCCCGTCCACAAAGCCTGGCATTTGGGTCCAGCCATTTTTCACTGAAGTCAAAAGCTGGAGGGGGGGGCAGGAATAATGCAAGTAATCATCAAACATGAACTTTCAAATCAATCAATATGACTGGAAAGATGGTCACGGACCAAACCTGGATCCGAACCCTGCCTACATAAGCCAGCAACAGCAGCAGAACAGAGTATGAACGCAACAACTGAGCACACTACCACATGTTATTAGCAGTAATAAAAGGCTTACTACTTCATATTTAAACATTCAATAATATTGGGCAATTTGGTGCTTAATTCCTGGCTGAAAGCAGCCTTCGTTTTTGATTAGAAACACACTACACCAAGGGAAGTACTCCAAGTGACTAATGTTCAGGGTGGCCAGGATTCTATCACCAGTGAAAAGTGAAGCATCTGCCCCATGTGTGGGCCCAACTCTCATATTTTTTTCATGAGTGTCTTCTGTGACAAGGGACTTGATATGTGGACTGAGATCTTTGCCAGCCTCCCTTTTGAAAAATGAAGGCCCTCTCCTGGGTCACCACAAGTACACTTTCCTCAAGAACAAAGCCACAAAGGAGAACCCTCTGCAAAGGAGTTCCTCAATGATGAGGCTCTGCAGTGGCTTCATTTTCTAAACCTCACTACAGGATGTGCATACAAATGGCAAGAGGACGTCAATTGTTTTGATTTTGCACCAAATCTTCTTTCCTATTGGTGAAAAAATTGAGGAAAACCAGGTCATTTCAGAAAATTAGTGTGTGCCATGTTACATGCACAGCTGAATCACACTTCAGCTTCAGCAACCTGGAACATGAAAGAAGTTCAGCTTAGCACTAGCCAAAATCAACCTGAAGGAGTCAGAACTTCTGAGAGCTAAAATCATAATTGCTTCCTTAAAGGCATCACTTGAATAAAATTAAATGCATTTCTCCAAAAGCCTCACTATCATAGCAACTGATTGGCCCTTGAGAATTCCTATAGAACTTGTCATTCAGCATGAAATCAGGTCAGCAGCTAAAATTAAACACCCACCTCTCCCCTGCACTGCATGTGGAGTCATCGCTTTTAGTATTGCTCAGCCTCTCCTTCCCCAAATGGGTTCATTCTTACCACAAGCTTAAAGGACGTCTTATCAAGGAGCACTGATGGATACAGTCATTCCTGTTCCAAGATGAAACTGTTGGGAATCAGACTCGCAGTCCCTTTGACTCCATCTGCATTGATTAGTTCTCGGGCAGCCTGCCAAGGCAGCGTGCTGCCTCTTACCCTCGCCACTGTTAATCTGCCTAGGCGAGGCCTGCAAGCCCTGCATAAACTGCAATTTCTCTTCATTAGTGTGATTCTGCCTGCATGAATCTGATAACATATGGGATATTATCATAAAACAGCCTATTTCACCAATTCATTTTCTCCTTTATGAAGATTATGAATGTACTGCAAGTGCATTGGGCAGAATAAAACTGGGGAGTCTACTGTACAGTTTATCTTTGATTTAGTTTCTAAAATGCAGCAAGCCTTCCTTTTAAATTCACATTTCCCAATAATCCTATGCTAATATATTATAAAAACTGCTGACTCTCTCCCCCTGATTTCCTCTAGTTCATTATGGGGCTGATCCACATGACATGTCACTTGCCTAGATTGAGACTAACGATGAACAGAGCTAGCAGATGCCACACAATGGAAAAAATGGGAGGTACAGTAACTGTGCAGTCAACCCTACTCACTGCCACAGTCTGACTAAGCATGAACACGAAACATGATCACAGTTTGACTACGGATTATGTAATTCCAAACATATGCTTTATGCCCCCTCACTTCCTGCCTATTGCAGATAACGCAAGTCTGTTGGAACGGGCAGTTTGTGCACAGCTGAATGAGTGCCTTGTCTGGGAATGATATGGATGCAGGTAGACTCCTACCTACTTCTGAGATTTATTAATTAGCACATGCCCCCATTTAATGAAGTCTGCGTGCCCTCTGCTGGTACACGCATGTATTCCCAAGAACGTCAACACTCCTGAACTAAACAGCTTTACATATAGAACTGCTGTTGCAAGCTCCTTGGACAATGTGTGATGTGTGCGTGCTTTTCCGGGCTTGCTTCCACATGCAATATAGAATAAAATTAAATTAAGACCCCTGTTTATTCTAAACCTAAGAGCTGTTTTGTCCTTAAAACTGTCAGGCTGGTTTTATGCCTCTATTTTGAGGGCATTTTCTGCTAAAAGGTGCTGTTCTAATTTCACAGTGCATGTCTCTTTCAGAGGAGATTTTGTATGCACTGATCCATTAAGGAGTTGGAGTAGGGGGATGTTGCAGAGGACGGAGAGCACAGAAGCCTGCAGCAACCACAGATTTGTTCTGAGCTGGTCTCAAGAAAAAAAATAAAAGAAAGTTCAGCTTTCCAGGATTAATCCATTATCAAAAGCTACACCAACTCCTGGCTAATCTGTATCAATTACTGAGTACAGACACATGCGGTAGAGGTCATTTTAATAAGCAGTTCACTCCTTCAATTACTTCCACTGCCAAATCAAGTCAAGATTGGTAGGGATCATAACCAAGGGATCATTCATTTAACCCATCTAACAGCCTTTTCTGCAGACCCTTCTAACTATTTACACTGCCAAACAACAACAGGAACAGCAGACCCCAGAAGAATACAGAATGGCTCTTTTTTAACAAGGGAAAAGAAAATGTAACACAGCCCACAGGATGGGCAGGGTGAAAGGGGAATCAAATGAAGACAGATACGCCCATATACTACCAGCTGGTGCCAGTGCCCAGAGAGCAGCTGATAGTTCCCTGCAGTTGGCTGGTTCCCAGGGGGAAGGGACATTCCCAAGTACCACTCACACATGGTGGCAGAGCAGAGGAAAAATGTATCTTGCTGTGCCCTAGACCATGACACATCCTGTGAAAAAAACCCTCAAAAAAAGGAGAATACTTTCATGCCTCACTACTGGCATTTAAAACAACGACAACAACCAAAACCGAAAGAGCTGAGTGCATGGCTGACTCCCTGCCTTGGGAAGTGTGTTGGCGTTCACTGGTCTGTTCCTGGCAAATGCACAGGTAGCACTGTGAGAGTGTATCAGAAGGGTTAACCATTGCACATCAAAGAGAGAAGGTGCAGGGACGAATGTAATTGAAAACTGGCTGGCCCGGGACATATTAAAAGCTGTGTAAATTTTAAATGTTGCTCATCTACAAGACTCAACTCTCAGCGCTGAGGTAGTGACCTATGCCTGTGAGGTTTGCTTGCAAGAGGAAGTTACTGCTTAGATGCATATCAAGGACTACTATCTATTCTTTCCTTTCCTTTCAAACTGAGCAGAAGCTATTGCATCAGCATGTGAGTACGAACCGGAGTCTAACTGCTGCAGAAGACAGAAATGTCAAACAGCCTGTCAGGAATAGAAATCAGAGTTATATTCAGTCCTGCCTGCATGAAAGTTTAGCACAAAATGACCCATAGTGGCATCTTCTCTGTTTTTCTGTGATTCCACTTCATTATTAAACTCCATGCCCACTGCGGTCTCATCCAGACTAGGAGAGGTCACATCCAAACACGGAAGCAAAGACACACAGCATCAAACACAATTTAATGCCCAATGCACTGCTATTTCAGCTCTGTTAAAGTATCATGATCCACCCTGGGGAAGGAAGGGGAGCCAAGAGGCAGATGTAGGCAGGTGCTTTTCAAACGTGCTCAGAAGCATGAGTTTCAAAGCAGAACCCGGCTGGAGGGAGTGAGGAAGCTCACTAACTCACAGGTATTAATGCATTTTGGAACATGACCCATTTTGCAGAGTCAGGGTACAGCAAATGTCTGCACTGTGCTTCTGTTAATGCCTGTGAGAGTGACAGGGGACACTGCACAGTGCTGTTGCAGGTATGAGAAGCTGTATGTGTAGGTGAGCAGGAGATGAAGCCAGGCCAAACACGACGATCCCACCTTCCTGCCATACTCACACACACATTATTTTACCAAATCCAGACACAAACTTATTCATTTCTATTTTAAGGGTGCACACACTGCAGTAAAGACATGTTCTCAGTAGCAAGTATCTGTCCCTATGTGCTCAAATTATCTTCTCATAGCTATTCCTTCTGGCTGCTGATGTCTGTCAGAGCTGCGACTACCAGTGCTGGTGGTTCCCCCCAGCCACTCCACATTAATTACTGAACAGCAACAACCCAAACTTATAACAACCCAAACTTATCATCTATGTCTGAAAACTTCATTCTGGTTGTCCTCACTTCACAGTTGATTGGACTGGGAGGAGACTAGATCATCTCCCTTTCCTCCTGCTCAGAAGGTACAAAGGAGACAAGAGCTAGGAGACTGACTCTATTTATATATAACTGAACAGCAACAACCCAAACTTATAACAACCCAAACTTATCATCTATGTCTGAAAACTTCATTCTGGTTGTCCTCACTTCACAGTTGATTGGACTGGGAGGAGACTAGATCATCTCCCTTTCCTCCTGCTCAGAAGGTACAAAGGAGACAAGAGCTAGGAGACTGACTCTATTTATATATA
>NW_009926441.1:0-1506 GCF_000696875.1 Nestor notabilis
ATCCAGAAGCCCCGGGGGCTGGACCCGGTGGAGATCCTGCAGGAGCGCGAGTACCGGTGGGTCCCGGAGCTGCAGGTCCCTCCTCGCCGGGGAGGATCCCAGCCCCGATCCAATGGGATGCTGCCGCAGTGCATTTGGAGCTGCTCTTCCCTTTGGGTTGGAGGGTTTCATCCTGCTTCCTGGGAGGAGAAGGGGGAGCAAAGCTCTGGAGGAGGCAGGTTCTCCCCACTGGGGCCACCAAAGGGTTTCATCCTGCTCCCTGGGAGGAGAAGGGGGAGCAAAGCTCTGGAGGAGGCAGGTTCTCCCCATTGGGGCCACCAAAGGGTTTCATCCTGCTTCCTGGGAGGAGAAGGGGGAGCAAAGCTCTGGAGGAGGCAGGTTCTCCCCATTGGGGCCACCAAAGGGTTTCATCCTGCTCCCTGGGAGGAGAAGGGGGAGCAAAGCTCTGGAGGAGGCAGGTTCTCCCCATTGGGGCTGCCAAAGGAGGGGTTTGGGGTGGCTGGAGGAGGAGCAGCAAAGGCAGCAGTGGGAGGTGCTGAAGGGGAGCGGAATTTGGGAGCAAGGTTTGAGCTGGTGAAAGGAAATGGAGCTAAAGCTGATGGAGAGAGACACCAAAGGTGCAGAGCAAGAGGGTCCCATAGTGGGCTCCCTGGGGGTGTCAGGAGCTTCAGGTTGGGCTCCCCCAACACCTCAACTCGCAGCAGAGCCAAGGGTTGGATCTAAGCCTTAAGCTCCCGGTTAACGAGGGGTGGGTATCCCAAGGGAATGAGGGCGGAGTGGGGCTGGGATGAGCCCTCAGCCCCGTGCGTGGCTCCCTGCAGGCTCCAGGCCCGCATCGCCCACCGCATCCAGGAGCTGGAGAACCTCCCGGGCTCCCTGGCCGGCGACCTGCGGACCAAAGCCACCATCGAGCTCAAGGCGCTTCGGCTGCTCAACTTCCAGCGCCAGGTAAAGCTCCTGCTGCCCCAGAAGCCTCGGGAATGGGGTGGGGGGACACACACGGGGAGGAATCCCTGGGATTCATCCCTTGGGATGCCCACAGCTGCGGCAGGAGGTGGTGGTGTGCATGCGGCGGGACACGGCGCTGGAGACCGCGCTCAACGCCAAGGCCTACAAGAGGAGCAAGAGGCAGTCGCGGCGCGAGGCCCGGATCACCGAGAAGCTGGAGAAGCAGCAGAAGATCGAGCAGGAGCGGAAGCGCCGCCAGAAGCACCAGGTTTGGGCTCTGGGCTCATGGTTTAGGCTCTGGTTTGGGCTCTGGGCTCTTGGTTTGGGCTCTGGGCTCCTGGTTTAGGCTCTGCTTTGGGCTCTGGGCTCACGCTGGGCTCTGGGCTCCCTTTCCCTGCAGGAATACCTCAACAGCATCCTGCAGCACGCCAAGGATTTCAAGGAATACCACCGCTCGGTGAGCGGGAAGATCCAGAAGCTGACCAAGGCCGTGGCCACGTACCACGCCAACACCGAGCGGGAGCAGAAGAAGGAGAACGAGCGCATCGAGAAGGAGCG
>NW_009926442.1:0-340 GCF_000696875.1 Nestor notabilis
TCAGCGGGCGAGGAGCGCACGGTGTGGGGGGTGTTTTCAGTCCGTTGAAAGCACTTGAACGGCTTCTGTGGAGAAACTTCGGCCCGGTAACGAGGAAGAGGAGCGCTTGGCTCCCCAGCTGGGGAGGTCCGGGGAATAGGACCCGCAGCCTGCGGTATTGGGTGAGGAAAGGCCAACCCCCCTTGCGAAGATGCCAAGGGACACCAAACCCATATTCATCAGGGAGGGCTGTAGTTCAGGGGGCAAATCCCGAGGGAAGGAGCCCCGGTTACGTGAGAACAAGGAGGGCCTGGAGGCAGAGCCCCCTGGGAGACCCGGGGCCCAGGCGGACCCAGGAGTG
>NW_009926442.1:439-885 GCF_000696875.1 Nestor notabilis
CCCGTACACCGGATAGGAAGATGGGGAGAGGCGAAGGATGGGACCCCCGGAGCACCTTCACCGTGGGGAGGGAGGGGGATACTGTGCTGGTGCCTCCTCAGAGCTACTGCTTTTTCTCTGCCTTTAGGAAGATGCTACTTCCCCACATCTTCTGCCCCAGCGCGGTACCGAGCCCGCGGGGAGTCGCCTTCATCTCCCACCCGCCCAGCCCGTGGCAGCGGCCCGGGCTGGACGTCAAGGCGTCATAGATACGCGCTAGATGCGCGGAAGCAACACGGACGATGGGCAGGTGCATGCGGGGCTGGGACCTAAAAGCGGCAGTGAACAACAAAAACAGCGGAGCTGGGGGGGAAGGCAGGGAGATGCGGCCGCTCCGCGGGTAGCTCGGGGGGATTCGACGGACACGGCACCTCTGCGGGAGCGGAGCGGCTCCCCGCGGAGGAGGG
>NW_009926442.1:1088-1384 GCF_000696875.1 Nestor notabilis
GGGATGGATGGATGGATGGATGTCCGATGTGACGGCTTGATAAAAACCTTAACCCCCGCTTCCCCCCAGCACCCTTTTCCCCAGCTTATCTCCCTCCCTCCTCGGTGAGCAGCTCCGACAGTGACCAATCCACCCCCGATGAGCTCGTAAGGGAGAAAAGGGGTCGAGCAAAGCGGGGGGAGAGGGGACGAAAGGTTATTGAGGCAGGAAATAAATCCCAACACTCCGTTCCCTCCATGTCCTTTCTCCTGCCCCGTGTATCAACACCAACACCAACACCAACACCAACAGCCGCC
>NW_009926442.1:1397-1605 GCF_000696875.1 Nestor notabilis
AATCCTTTTAATCGGGGTATAATCCACAGGACACTTTAAAGAAAAGCTGGAGCATTAACCCTGTGCCCCAGTATAATTCTTCCAAGAAGCATCTGGTACTTGTATCACAACATGGGATTAGCTTTCTCCTTGCCAAGATCAAAGGGGTTTTCCCGTGCTCGGCGGGGGCCTTCGCGACGTGTCCCCACTCCTCCGCCGTGTCGGTGGC
>NW_009926442.1:1686-2218 GCF_000696875.1 Nestor notabilis
AGCCTTCTGTCTGGGCAGGAAGGGAGGTTCAGGGCGTGCCTGGGTGTGGAATACCTTAGGGCTTATCGCAGCCCCTTCTGTGCTGCCAAGTCTCTTCTGGGCATTATGGCCCCAAATTTCGTGGCTCTCCAGCCCGGTGTGGATCGGGGCGTGGACGGAGGATAGGACCAGAGCAAGAGCTGCCTGTCCCCTGTCCCCACTCCCTTGCTCATCCTGCTTCGACTCCTCCAGTTTAGGCCTCACTGGTGTTCCTGGGCTGGGTCGTAAAAAGATTTACAAGACACTTAAACCAGCAATAAAAACAATTAACTTTAATGGCACCTTGGTTGGCTTTTTTTCTCTCTTCTCCTTTTCCCCCAGAGCCTGCAGCAGGCCGGGGCAGTGCGGGACCTACCCGGGGACAGCAGCGCCTGTCGGGGGGAGACCCGACTGAGTGCGGGGGACAGCCGGCTACCACAACCCTGCTTTGGGGGTCTGAGGAGGGGGACAGCCGGGTTTTGAGGTGTCGTGTCCTCCCCAGCAATCCCAAGCG
>NW_009926442.1:2287-4254 GCF_000696875.1 Nestor notabilis
GCGCGGGGCCCGCCCGGGGGGGGCCCCCCCGCCGCTCCCGTCCCGCATCCCCAGGGGATGCTTTATTGACCGTCCTTGGTTGAGCCTCATCAAGTACCCGCCGTTCCTGGGCTCCCTTAGCGTCCAGTCAAGGTATTTTTCTTTCTTTAAAATCAGGGAATTAATTTCTAAGAAAGTGGAGCTGTCAATGGCAGTTATAAATCAGAACTGGACAGAGGATGAACATTATCCAAAGTAAAGCAATTTAGTAAAATCATCTCTTTCCTTCCATCTCCCGACTCCTGCTCCTATAAAAATTGAATTATTAGCTCAGCAGTATAGATGATGGTGTGGCCCCAGTTGGAGATGCTGTTTGGGGTGAGTTCATTACATAGATGGCAGAGAGAAAGACGTACAAAAATACAAATAAAAATTGATGTTCACTTCTGCTGATCACCAAGGGGGGTTATCTGTTAATAATGTGATAGCAAATACATTTCTTGTAATGACAGAAGAGATGGCCTCCTTTTCTTGGAATACTTCTATATTGGCATTTGAGCATCTAGACAGATTGTACCAAACATTCTCTGAAAAAAAAAAGGCCATTGCTTTGTTGAACTCAGAAGTTATTAAAAAGAAAAGAGCTGACAACAGAAATGAATCATAAAATACATTTGGATTTCATGTGAAATTTCTACCCTCTTTTTGCAGAAGATGAGAGATCCCATCCAATTTAGGCTATGTAAAAAAGTCAGCAACCCAAAGATTTCAAACCTTCCTAAATAATCTGCTTATCCAAAAGCTTTGCTGATGGAGAGAAAACCTGTTTGTAAAACAAAACCCTTCCTGTGCAGTAGCTGGTGTTCCCATGACAAAGCGTTGCTCTTACATCTAAGACATCTTCTCTTACACCGTGCCAAGAAGCTCCAGCCCTGAGTTCTCCTGCAGGAGATGGCTAGGGAAGGCCTCGACAGGTTAACTCGGGTTAAAACCCTTTCTTAGCAGGAACATCCATACCTCTGGGATGAACAGTGACAATGTTCATCATCCGTTCATCCGCCTGCTTTTTAAAGCCCAGACAGCTTATTTCTCACGCTCCCAAACGCAAAGGCACCTTATTAGCACCCGGATGTCACCATGCAATTTGCTTTAGGTTTGTGCCTCGAGCTTTGCCTCTGTGCAAAAGTCCAGAGAAAGAGAGAAGTATAATTATCCAGCTACAGCTCTGCTGACACAGGGCAGGGCCAAGCTGACAAGCCACAGCCTGCCAGCTGCTCAGCACTAACTGTCCATGGGGCTGCTCTTACCCATCGCAAATGGGAAGTCACCCAGAGCAGAGCCTTCTCCTTCCCTTTTCACCCCACCTAACTTCTGCCTTTCTCCTTTTCCTAAAAATCTTTGCCGTGCTTCCAAATTGCTTTGAAAGCATCACAATTTACAGACTAAAACTAGCCAGAACACTTTTTTGTCTAGAATAGACAAACCCTCCATCTATGGTGGTTCCAAAAATGCAGAAACTTTACTCTGAAGTGGGTATATTAATTGCTTACTGCTTTATTTCTCTTCCCTTCGGGTGCCCTTGCGCTGGGTGCAGAGAGATGGCTGCTGCAATCCCATCGGCACTGACTTAAGGCACTCATCACACCCCGGGAATAAAAGCCCAGACAGGTAGTTGCATGTAATTAAACACTATGAATTACCACTTATCAGTGGGGCTGTATTAACCAGCAGAATGCGTGTTCTCGGCATGCTCTAGGCCCAGTGATTTCTCTCTCTTCTTCTCTAATGCTTTCCTTTATTCCCATCCCTGAGTTAGTGGTTTAACCCTGGTAACAAGTGGTTTGTTTTCCAGTTACCTTTGCAAACCTCTTAGAAAAACCAGCTTTGGACTCTGGAAAATGCTGTCCTAGCCTATTCCTGATCCAAATAAAATGAGCTTGCCCCAACTATTCATAGGGAGCATGCAGGCAGGCAGTTAATGCGGTTCA
>NW_009926442.1:4285-5393 GCF_000696875.1 Nestor notabilis
TCGTTAAGTTTCAGTGACTTAGTCCTTTATGTTCGCCTGTCTATAAGGGAGACCACACAGAAGCAGAAAGAGCAGCAGGCTCTCTGTGGCCCTGCTAGCCAGAGTCAAGGGGGAGGTGATAATTATTTGTTTGGGCTCTCCTGTTTTAGGAGAGTCGCCGTTTGTTTGTTTTTTAACTGATCAGGAGTTGAACCCTGTTTGCTTTGTGCCTTTTAATCCGGGCTAGAGGAGAGCAGAAGCATCAAGGCTGCGGGTGGCCTTTGAGCAGAGTGTAGGGGCACAGAGCATGAGGATGCACAGTATGTGGGGATGGGACTGATCTAGGAGTCATTTGAGAATCTTGGCTAATGATAATTGTGTCTTGAAGGTGTCACATGAGGGGTTAGGAGACAGCACTCCTGACAACTCTGTCTCCAGTGGGAGGCGGATTAAGGGATGGTTTTATAGGTGGTATTTAAGCATCTTCTTCCCCAGATTTCACAACAGATAGCTAAAGGGAAAAATAAGTATTCTGTTCCTTGCTCTCCCTAGAGCTCTCAGCCAAAGAGAGACGAAGACCAGGCTTACCTCCAAAGTGCTTACCACCACCTTGCTTAGCTCTTTGCCTCCTCTAATTCCAGTTGTAGGCCCCCTAATTCTCCTCCGGTGTTGGAGAAGGGGCTGGAGATGAGACTGGACATTTGCAGGACCCCCATGCCACGAGACCCACAGCTTGACCCATGTCCCCATCTCCCGCTCTGAAGCAGGGATGTGTGGAGCTGCAACAGCAGGTCAGGAGAAAGCTGAGCGTTCGAGCTGTGGACTGTGGATCAGGCGTGCAGCTGTTCCTGGCTAGCAGGACACTAAAGGTTCGCTGTCACCAGCCCAGTGTTTCTGCTGGTAACATGAGCCCAAACTCTCTTATCACCTCCCATGGGAAGGCAGTAGCAGCATCATGCATAACTCCTTGGGGCAAGAGAACAACAACAACATTGAACTGCTACTTTCAAAAGCGCGTTGCAGATATGCTTTTCTGCTTTTCCTTTGCTGGTTATACAAGCTCTACTTATGAAAAGAAAAAAAAACCAAACAGTGGAGACAGACTTGAAACAACTGCACTCTGCTGGAA
>NW_009926442.1:5442-17098 GCF_000696875.1 Nestor notabilis
ACACCTTTATTGTGAGTTTTAAAGGGTAATCAAAATATGTTCTTAGCTGTTTGCTCCTATGCTATAAAAGGACATTCATACCTGTGAAATCCTATGACCTACAAATAGTAAAAACGGTGTATTTTTTGCACCAGTGACCTTTTGAGTGAGGCTACAGAAATAAAATGGAAGCAAAGTGTTGGAGGTGCGTTTTATAACAGGAGGACAGTGGGAACAGTGCTGGTTTCCACCAAAGTGAGTGGAAAAAGAAGTGTTGTGAGCATTTGCTTAAGGGAAATGAATCCAGTCCCGAGGTAGCACGGTTTGTCTGAAGTCAGTGGAATGATGCCAGTGTGCGTTGGGCCTCGGAGAAATGCACAATCCTGCTCGGAGGAAGGCACCTGTGCATGCTTTTAGATCCTTCCCTGCCTCTCAGATCCCTGTCCCGTGGTTTTCCTTCCTGCTTTTTCTCTGGGAGGTCTGGGTAAATGGATTCAGAGCCAATGGGCTTAGAAAGGAGTAAAAGAATGGGTAAAAAATGATAAAGTATTGATAATAAAACCTAATGGCTGCTACTAAGGCTGCTGCCACCATGGGCCCTTGGCTGCAGCCAAAGGGAGGGTCTGTGTAGCACTGAGTTGCAGTCACCCCCACTGGGAAGATCCCTGCTTCCCCTTGGATGCCCTGTGAAGCTCCCACTGCCTGGGATAGGCATGATCCTGCCCCTGAGCCTTGCCATGGCATGCAGTGACAGCTCTCAGTGCCTCTGCCACCGGGTCCCCAGTAGCCATAGCTGCCCCTTGGCTGCAGCCAAAGGGAGGGTCTGTGTAGCACTGAGTTGCAGTCACCCCCACTGTGAAGATCCCTGCTTCCCCTTGGATGCCCTGTGAAGCTCCCACTGCCTGGGATAGGCATGATCCTGCCCCTGAGCCTTGCCATGGCATGCAGTGACAGCTCTCAGTGCCTCTGCCACCGGGTCCCCAGTAGCCATAGCTCCAGGCAGGAGGGAAGGGCAGTGAGATTTCACTCCCTGTAAAACTCTATTCCCTTTGGTATGATTTTTATTTCTGATACTTTATGGTTTGGGGTTTTTTTTTTCCCCTGAGTCAAACTCAATGAAAGTCTGAGAATGAAGTCAAACAAGTGAATTTGCTGGCCTTGCCTACACAAGGTCATGAGATTTTGCAAGAGACCAGGGACTGTAATGCCTTGAGCTCTTGACGGCAGCACTGTGCTTTGATTCCTCAGACACACTGCAGCTCTGGAGGGTGGTTTTTAGTAAACAGGGGTCATACAGGTACCTGGCCCTGTTTGACATAGTGTTTGGAGAGAGGTGCAGGAGTGGTGGTAGCACTGGTTCAGCCGGACGGAGTCTGACTCCATCCCTCTGTCTGGAAATGAAGCAAATGCCTCTGCCCCCACTATCAGCTCTGTGCATCATATGATTCATGCTCGAGGAGTCCCAGAATTACAGCTGCAAGGCACATTGTGTTTAGGCTCACTAAAATCATTCTGTCATGAAAGGGCTGGCGTTGTGGGCGAAAAAAACACAGAAAGACTCACAAAGACGAGGCAGGCAACCAGCCATCTTGTGCAATCAATACTCCTGCAACCGCTTCTTTATTCAGAGTCCAGTCCTTTCAAAATGCCAAGCACCTTCTTGCTCAGAGCAGCTGCCTTCCTCTTCCCCAGGGACACAGGGAGGACATGGACCCACCAAGAACATTCATCCATGCCACCTTTCATGCCCATGCAGCAGCTGCATCCAGCCTTTCCCTTCCCTGCTTTCAGCATGCCTAAAATATATCAATTTTCATTTGTTTCTAAATGATCTTGAGATCACGTGCCTTGATTAAAGGCTGGTTGAAACATACAGTGCAATCTGGTTCATTTCCACACTGCTCTTCTTTTTTTTCCATGGATAACAAGGGGTTGGATATGGTGTGAAGGATCTTTTCCAAGCCTCTGTCTCAGAGCAGAGCTGCTGAAATGGGGGGCAACCAGCATGCGGGAAGCGTACCAGGTATTTGGTACAGATGGTTTCCTGTATTTAGGAAGTAAGAAAAGGAAAAGGGCATTTCACTGTCATCTTTTCTACATCTGTTTTGGGAAAAGTTGCCACAGCAGTCCTGGTGTTTGTCCATGTACCCTGTGCCACATGGCACCTGCTCAGCATCTCGTGGCAGCATGCACGAGAATCACTCCACTGACAAGTAGATCCCCATCCTCATTCCTTGCAAAGCATCTTTCAGCTCTGGAGGGCTTCCTGCTCAAGCGATGGGGTAGCCCTGGTCATCTGTGCAGGCAAGGGCTTGTTGGGGCTTCCCAGGGGCAGCAGGAGCAGGTCTCAAGTGGCACCAGTGGCAGGATCGATTCTCTCTCATCTCTCTCAAACCCAGGGGACTGACTTAGGAAGGTCTAGTTTAGGCTTATACCTATCTGCTGCTCAGTTTTATTTGCTGGTATCCCACCCTTCTGTATAACACTCTTGGATCCCCCTGGCATTTGCAAGCATCCTCACCTAGGCTTGACTTAACTAACCTGTAGCTGCTGCCGAAGCACAATGCTTGCTTTCTGCCCTGGGTGTTTCTCAGCCAGTGGGTAGCAGCTGTACAAGCTGAGGAAAGGCGGTTGGTGAAGGGAGGAAGAAGTGAGGGGGTGGGAATCACTGAAAACTTTATTGCAGTTGAAAGCCAAAAAAGAATCCTGCTCCTCCACTTTCCCAGCGCCAGGTATTCGTTGTCAGTGCGCTCTTGGAATGTCTGCCCATGGAAGGAGCGTGGGGACAGAGAGGTGGCATTGAAACGTTTCTGTTCTTTCTTTTATGGGCAATGAATGAGAATAACAACACTTTGTTGTTGTTGTTTTTCCCCTGAAGTAACCAAAAAAAGACTGATGTGTTCTTCTAGATCAGACTCTTCTCTGCAGCACATGCAGGCAATGGGTACTGGATCGACGCTGTTAGTATGCTTCTGCTTATTATTCTACCAGTCTAACTGCTATTAGTCATAAAGTCATAATACAGTTAACCACTTTCCAAATTCATCCCGGGGACACCTCTCTTAAATTATTTCCATGCTGGTCATTTGCCATTTATTTCCTTCTCCTCTGTTTTCTGTCTCAACAAGTTTTTAATCTATGACAGCACTTTATCTCCCAACCCCATGATTATAAAATTTCCTTCAGAGACTCTACTGAAGGGCTTTATCAAAAGCCCTTTGAACCTCTCCATAAATTAGAATCTCTGTTCTCCTTTTCCTACTATTTTGTTAACTCTTTCAGGGGTTCATAGGGATAAAAAAGGTTTCATTCACCTTTTCCAGGACTCTTTCTTTTACTCAAGGTACTTAATTTACATCACTATTTTGATGCTATTTTCTGCTTTTATCACCCTTCTCTCCTTGCTCAGCACATCCAGATCACTGGCTTGGGACCACATGTTGGTGCTCTCCTAACTGGGGTATGGCCTTGACTGAAGCTCACAGCTCCCCCCTATTCTACCACTAGTGATTGATAACATGGAGCAGATCCTGCTGATGCTTAATGAGCAGAGCCCTGGCAGGATGATTTACTCCAGCCCACATGTGACACCATCATTTTTTCGCTGGCAGCAGACACTTTCTTCTCACAAGAATTTGGCATTCTCAGATGTTCTTCTCTTGGTATTTCTCCATGTGCTGCTCTTTGGCTGCTGCCTAGCCTCTCATTTTGATAGGAGGTGGCCCTTGCTCCTTGGTGTTATGAGCAGATCAAAGGGGTAGGTAGGAGCAACCTCGTCTGAAGGACAGAGTTTTGGACTGGCACTCTGGAGCCTTGGATTCTTTCTCTCTGCCTCTATTCTTGACCAGATAAGTAACCCAGGGTGAGTCAGTTCAATTCTCCTTCACCCTCCTATTTTCTCTCCCACACTCTCTCTGTCTCTGCAGCTTAGATTTTAATATATTTAGTGCAGGAAATTGTCTCTCACTGTGTGTTTACACAGTGCCTATTGCAATAAGATCATGGAGAGAAAATCGTAAGTCAGCTTGGAAATCCCTTCCTTGAATATCTGAATCTTCTTTCCCTCTTTGATGGATTCTTTCCTGTAACTTCTCTGGCTGCATGTGGATAATACACAGTTATTCCTGTTTCTTCAGACAGCTGCTAGGAAAAGGAGGTTTAATTAGCTTTCTCCTTCACCTCCATCCCCTTCCCTTGCTACCTTTTGAATGCAAACAGTGTTTCAGTCAAAGTTGACCAAAGGGTGAAAGTTTCCTAGAATTTTTATTTTAGTGGGATAAGTGGAGGCGAGAGAGGGATAGAGAAGGGATAGAGGAATAGTGGGTTAGAGGAGACCGTCAGTGATTCCCACTAAAGCAATGGGTGTTGTAGCAAGCATTCACTTCTGGGTGTGAGGATCTCCACTGCGGACAGTTGCTTGATACCCAGAGTAGGTGATAAAGCTGTCACTGGTGTCTACGCATTAGTGGACGCTGGAGAAACCACTCAACAGAGGGTCTGTCCCTTGTGCAGAAACCTTGGGGACAAACAAGGGATGATGAGTTCATACCTGAGCCTTAGTGTAACTGAAAGTGGGCAATCAACCACGAGTGCAGATGTGCTGGAAACCAGGGCATGCTTGTTCCATTCTGGTGCTCATGGCCCTACCTGCTTCTTGCAACAGAGGTGTCTTCTGGCAAGCACAGGCACTGAGCATCATGTGAAGCTGTTTGGAAAACACCTCTTTTCCTCCCACCCTTTGCCCACACACTGAGTTCTCAGGCAGAAGAGGGGGAAGATATTACCTATTTTCCCCTCTAGATATCTCTTCAATGAAAGTGCAGAAAGGTTGAGATTTGGGGCTCATTAATAACACACCCTATTATCAGCTGAGTGCAACAAACCACCAGTTTTGGATGCCCTGATTTCTTTCTGAGTGGGTGGTTTGGAAGATGATGGAGTTGACTTTCTGGAGTGCTGCAAAATCTTTCTGTCAAATATCTGGCTGCTCAGCAGCCCTGAATACTGAAGCCTTGAGGGCATTTTTGAGTTGTGAGTGTGGAAAACGAGGAACCCTGAATGAACAGACTCGTGAAAATTAGAGGTTCCTCTCTGCTGTGCCTCAGTTTACTCATAAGTAAATTGGGCAAAGTAATCCTTAGGCTTTTGCCTCAGGGGCTGCCGAGTCAAAATCCTTCATGCTTCAAAGTCCTTGAAGGCACTTGAATGAAAGACTCTGGGCCCAGTAATTACAGAGCGTTGTGCTTGCATGAGGCTATGAGATAGGGAAACCTTTGCCAGGCAAGGTTTGGAGAAGAAAATCAACATCACACTGCCAAACCCTCAGAGGGGAAAATGGAAGATTTACTGTTGTGAGCAACAAAATCAGCTGTTGTTATTTAAGGCCATTGCAAATGGATTTGTGGCAAGACTGTATTTGCACAAACCTGGCTACCAGGAGGCAAGTGAGACAGTTGGTGGTGGGATTTGCATAGGCACAGGTTAGGAGGCAGCGCCTGCCTGGCCAAAGTCAGCTCAGCCTTCCCAGCCCAGCTAAGCTCTGCTCATTTCCCTAAGCTGAATTTTTGGCTTCTTTCCTTGAAAAACATCTTCTCAGATTGAGAGAAAGGGAGAGAAAGGAGGTCAGCTGTGTCAGAGGATGTTTTGCCTGTCTCCCTTAGGACTCAGTTATGGATTTAACACGAGATTTCCTTAAAGCCCTGGGAAAAAGGCAGGCTTCAAATTGTAGGTCAAAGCTGTGATTCACCCCTTCGTTTCTGCTTTGTTTTGGGAGGGAGGGGAAGTAACTTGGCCAGTTCTGCCCTGTGCAAGGGACATCTCCGTGCCGTGCCAGCTCCGATGTGGTTGCAGGATATGGGAAGGAGGTGGGAGCAGGGCTCTCCTGCCCACACTGCTGTGTCTTATCCCTCTTGCTCTTGCTGAAGAGAGAGATGTGGCCCTTGGAGGTCGATTTTCATCCTCCAATGCTCTGCCTAGCATTGGAGATAGATTGGAGAGAGGAGAACACAGGGTGTCTGATATTGTCACTCTTGCCGGCGCAAAGGAATAAAACATGCCTCAGGTCTTCCTTTTGCTTAATTATAGGTAGAGCTACAAGACCCCTCATGGCTCATTCTGCTCAAGTCTCTTTTAGAAGTGCCATTCAGGAGCTTCTGCATAAAGGAAGATGTCAGTGCAAGTTGATAAATGATGAGGTGCCTGCATTATTGCTAAGGGCCCGTTAAAAATGAGACACCTTTGAATTCACAAGATAATAACAGGCACGGGGTATGGGTTATTGCTCTCTTTTTTCAGCAGAGAAATGATAAATGTTCCTGTGGAAAGAAGTGCCACACCCCCCTCAAACAAGACACCCTTCCCTTTCCCATCCAAATTCCTAGGTCAAAGGAAAGGATTTGATTTCACTGCTAACACTCAGCCAGGAGGAATACGTGCTAGGTGCAAAAGCCACCTGTTCTGAGTGCAAACCTGTCGGGGGAGATGTGCAAAGAGGCTGCAAGGCAATTTGGCTGTCACTCATCTTCTCAGGAGCTTAGGAGTGATGTGTGTGTGGATTTGTGTGTGTGCAAGGTACGCACACACCCCTAGGAATACTATCACTTGTGGTGAAAAGTGCAAACAATTTCTTTCACCATGTCCTTTCTTTAAAAAAACCCAGCAAAATCCAGAGTTGTCTCGTTGCAAAAATAAAGGGAATTAAAAAATCCTGGGTCAATATTTTTTTGCCCATCTACTTGCAAGAGGCTGAGTGTGACCCTTGGAAATCCCACTGCTGGTGACTTTGCTCAATGCTAATCTCCAGGTCTTTTGATCTTTATACATTTAGGGCTTGACCTGAAGTCTGGAGAAATTAATGGGAGCCTTTCTTTCTCTCAGTGGGGATTCGCTTAGGGACTGATTAATTGATTTTTAGGTTTGTTGACTGTGCCTGTATCATGGACTCAAAGTACACCATGAAAGTTTAATGAAATATTAAAATGGGATATTTGTTGACGAGTGTGACCCTGTGTGTCACGCAAGAAAAACTGCACATTCGGAAGTGTCTTCTGAATGTCCTTAACTTCCGCCAAATCTGATGTTTCTCAGCCATGTGCTCCATCTTCAGGGCTTCTTTGGCTGGACAAACTATCTGATTGTGGCAGGTCTCGAGTAGGCTTAGAAAATGTCTGAGGTTTCTGAGCACACCCTTTTCCGTGCCTGGAAATTATGTCTAGGCTGAACACATGCAGACTTCCCAGACGTGGTCATTGAATATATGCAGATAGGCTCTGTCTCGGAGACATGCCACAAACCCAGTGCTTCTGGGATGCTTTGGATGTGTTGTGTATGTTCTGCAGAAGGGGACCTGTAGTAGGAAGGAAATCCATCGTGTTTTGAACCTGACAGGGCAGCAGGGCAGAATGTGCATGCATTCCCATCTGGGATATCCTTGTTGGTAAAAATTGTGGATCTCCACCAGGAGGTAACCACATCCAGGCTTTGGTAAATGGAGGTGAGAAGTGGGTTGTCTTGCAAAGGGCCTCTTGTTGAGCAAAGCCTGCTGGCAGCACTGCCCCCTTCACAAACTCCTGCTGGTATAAACTCGTGCCTCCAGTGATCCCAGAATACAGGAGGGGAAGTGGTTTCTCTGAGAGACAAGGTCCAGATCATTTAAAACAATGAGGACAAGACCTTGAACTTGACTTTGTGGTTGGTCTGAGATCACCAAATGCAGATGTAATGCACCCTCTGTCTGAAATCCTGGCCAGCAACAGCTGAGTAAGTTCCTCCATGGAGGAGATGCATTGCAGTGTCTAACCCTGTGTGCTCATGCACCTGGATTGATGTCTCCCTTTAAAGGTCACCCTCTCAACTCCAGAATGGCTGGGAAAGAGACTGTTCAAGATAATATTGTATTCCATCCTCTTCTTCTCCTTGCCAATCCCAAAGAGCATCTCTGCCTCTTCCCTGAAAGGCATTTACTCTACAGAGCAGTCACATGCAAATTGCTGAGCCAAAGTATCCACATTGCAGATGAGAAAACAGGCACATCCGTGCTACGTGCTGCTCTGCTGCTGCTGCTATCAGGGCATTGATTCTTGCCTTGGTTGTGCCCATCGTAACTAGCCTGCAAAAATGGTAGCCAAAAACATGGAATGGAAGAGCAAAAATCAACCAAAATCTTTTATTTCTTAAGTTTCTAAAGGATATCCTTGGCATCATTGCTTCCTGCAATGTCTTCATTGCAGAATCGTCCCAGTAAGTCTCAGCCTCCAAAGGGGGATGCAGTAGGGAGAGGCATCCCTACTCCTTCCAGGCTATAAGAGGTTTAAGTCTCCACCCCGTACCCCTTTGTGGTATCCTTCTCCATCTTCTTCACTGTGGTGAAGCATGGCAGATACTCATCTCATCACTACTAACAAATCATAGGGGTGTATCATAGGTAAAATGGTGAGTTATTAATCTTAATTATCATAGAGAAGGCACTCCGAAGTTGCACACCCTATTTTTCTGGCCAGAGACTTTGAAACTTAGCTATTAAGAGGAAGCAAGCTGTGAAATCTCTCTCCAGGCATCTGAAGAAGCCTTAAGAGATTGTCAGAAGTGCCGAAACCTTAGATGTTCCCAAAGATGTTAGAGGAATCTTGAGTGCTTGCCTCTGGCTATAACCCCAGCCTAGGGCTTAGGGCATGAGCAGAGGGACCTGTTTGCAAATCCCCACATTTGCCTCATTTGGATCAGGTTCTCTATACTTTCCTAGCCCCAGGGAAGCAAGAGTCCTCGTGTGAGGCATTCACAGTCTTTTCTGTTGAAACTGTTTGACTTTGTGTCATTGGGAAATCATCACTGGAATGGGCCCAAGAATAGGCATGGAGAGATGAAACACCTCTGGGTTTTGTGTAAGAAGGGCTGACTTTGGCTCTGTTGCATACTGCAGGGGAAGGATTGCAGCTGGAGATCCCAGGCAGAATGTGGCACCTACCAAACTTTAGATGAAGGTTTTTAGAGCAGCCTAGGACCCGATGTTTCTTCTGAGTGTGGCATTCTATGCCCTGTGCATCCCGTGTCTGAGCATTTTGCTTCCCAGGAGCTCTGTTCTGGAAATGTGGGCATCTGACGTGGGCATGTGAGATCCATCAGGAGACCTCAGTTACATGCTGCCATGTCATGTGGCTTTTCTACTTGGTTCTTTGAATATAACTGAAGACACCAATGCTGGAAGAAAGCATCAAAGATCCTGTTAAGTGGTATTTGCATGAGGTTGGCTGATGAGATGTTGAGCTGCATTGCTTGCTCACAAGATGTTTTTGGCTAGGGAAACATCTCGTGAGCAAACAAAACTCATTCCACCCCTCTCTACAGAGGGGATGGACCCTCAGCAACACCATCCATGCCCTCAGCCTGAATGGCTGCAGCCAGCCCTTTGTCCAGGAGTGCTGAATGCGGGGCTGAGTGGTCCTGGCTCCACCAGACGCCACACTTGAGAGCTGGCTTTGAGGAGGGCTTTCAGCAGCCACTAGGAGGTGGCAACAGGCCCTTGGGTTGGGAGATGGGGAATGCAGCCTTCGTCCTCTCCACAGATGAAGATGGCAGCTGGCTCCAGCCAGATTCCAGAGGCATCTGGACAGCCTCTGTCATCAAGGTGGGATGGTTGGGGCGGGGGGGGACAGTACATACGGGGAGGTTATCTCCCCTCTGCCTTCTTGGCTCAGAGGGGACAGCTGAGAATTTGAGGAGGCCAGTGATATAGCAGGAGGCTGTTGTGTGGTGGCTGCAGAGCCTGGGGACCCTGCACAACCAAGGAGGTGCCAAGAAGGGGCTCCACGGGGTTAGCTGTAATATTTGTCTTCCTGAGGCAGAAGGTGGCTGGGGGGTAGCTTATCAGTGGGGTGATCTCTCTGTAGTTCATGTCATGCCAGAAGAAAAAGGAGAAAGGGAGTAAGAAGTGCAGGGGGGTGTGGACAGAGAGAAAAACAACACAAAAAAAGGCAGAGTGAACCTGCTGGCTTCCCCAGACTACCCGGCACCACTGGTCATTTCTGTAGGCTACAGGGGTTGTCAGAGTAAGATGGAAGGACAGGTGTAAATCTGTCCTCTCATTCTACCCTTCCAGCATCTTCTCACCTGAAGGGCTCCCGTTTATTGTAGAAATCAAGCAAATAAACCCAGACATCGTTTTGACTCGCAAAGGGCATGAAAAGACACCCCATGCCGTCGGTTAACCCCGTCCTCTCTCTTTCCCCTCCCGTGAGGGGCTTTTACAGCTAGCCTGAAAGTAAACACACACACACACACACACACACACACAGGTGTTTGTTAAAGCAAAGCAAATAAGAGCTATTGCAGCTCAGACCAAAATCCACTTGTTTGCAGTCTGATTTTTAACTGTCATTCCCAGCAGAGAGAGGGCAGGGGGAAGGCTGGAGGCCGGCCCCAGCCCAGGGCAAGAGGGGCCATTTGTCTGCCAGGAGGAGAGGGGTTTCGGCAGCTTCCAGGGTGCTCTGGGGCGGGCAGGGGGGATGCTACAGGCCTTTCTGAATCAGGGGAACATCTGCAAAACGACCCCGAAGTGTGTGTCGGGTGGGGACGTGACCTCTGGATGAGGTTTCCCTGCTCAGCCAGGCGAGGCGGTCCCTTCACCCAGCTCCTTCCTCTCCTTCTCTTCTTCCCCCTGCAAACTGTGCTGTTGATTTTTTGTCCTCGAACCTGGTGCGAGGTTTTTCTCTCCCTCTTTAAGACGCCATCCCCGGCATCAGTCTCCTCATGGTTTTCATTAAGAAGGGGATGGTGTGTTTCCCATCAAGAACAACTTTAATCTTGGCTGAGTTCTGAAAGCTAAAGGTTTGCAGTTTTCTTCAGCCACCTTTGATTATTACTTCTTCTTGTTTTCCAACTCAATATTATAGATCCTCCCTCCCAGCTGAAGTCCTTAATGGCCCGGTCCATCCCCACTCCCCCAAGTACCCATTTTGTGGATGTAGCAAACTCTAATTAATTATAACTTATCTCATGACTTGTCAGCATCACATGTTTGATCCTGTTTAGAAACCATATTCCCAGGGGACGAAAAGACTCGGGAGTAGGTTGATGCTACTCAACAGTGATTTAATGGACGCATTAATGCCGAGACAGATAACTGTATATAGCCATGTTAAGTAATACATCAAGAATCTTTCCAGAGAGGCAACTTTACAGGTCACTGCAGACCTGCTAACTGATATTAACCCGCTTTGCATTGTGCTGTGCATATGGGCGCTGGGAGTTCACACACTTTCTTTTGTTTGTGTTTTTTTTCGAGCAGCCTCTTCCCATTCTCCCCTTGAAGCGATGGGGATATTAGACGCCTAATGACAATGTTTCACACGCGGGGGTGGGGTGAGGAGGACAACGGGCTTGTTAGCAGGGTTGATCTTGAGCACGCCCGCTTGCTGGCCGGAAGATGCTCCGGCCTGGGCTGGGTTGTCGCCGGGACCGCGCGTGGCTCCGCGCCGCCTCCCGCGGGAGGTGTAGGGAGTGAAGGGATGCGCTCTTTTTGCGAAGTTTCCCCTCCCAGACATGTTCCCCTTCCTCCACCCCGGGAGGGTTTTCTTTCTGTCCCTGTACCGGAGGGGGATGCCCGGCGCAGCCCCCCGGGGCGCTGCCGTCCTCTTCTGTCAGGCTTATTCCCGGGATAGGGGAACGACGGGGACTCGCCCCG
>NW_009926443.1:0-366 GCF_000696875.1 Nestor notabilis
GATGGAGTTGGAGATCAAGATCAGGAGGGAGATCAAGATGAAGATGGAGATGGTGGTGGAGGCTGGCTGCCAGCAGGTCCCTGGCACACTGACAGCAACCTGGGGACTGCTGCTGTCCCCAGCACACACAGGTCCCACGGCGATGAAGGGCCCCAGCACAGGGCACCGGGAAGATCATTCCCGGGTCTGCCAAGACCCCCTGCATACGGATGGAGGAGATGAAAATGGGAGGATGGAGATGGGGGGGAAGATGGGGGGCAGCTGGGCTGCGGCTGCTCCCGGGGGCACAGGGACATGGGACACAGCCAAACCAAGCGGCAGCAAGAGGCACAGAGCAGAGCCGTGCTGGGTCCTTACGGGCAGTCC
>NW_009926444.1:0-206 GCF_000696875.1 Nestor notabilis
TATATTATATTATATATTGTGCAATTTGGTACCTAAGCAATGACTGGATGACAATCCATGCTGGTGACAAGTGCACAGTATCTGTTAAAAGCAGAAACCCAGAAGTCCAGCAGTGCTGGCAAGTGCTGTTGGCACTGCAGTGTGCAGGGGGCATGATGCTGCTGAACGGAGTCGGGACCCTTTTCTCTGCCTGCAGAAGCAGGCAG
>NW_009926444.1:304-1627 GCF_000696875.1 Nestor notabilis
TACAAGTGCCTTTCACCTCTCCTCTGTTCCAAACAGTGTCTGAGCCTCTAGAATGGAGTGACATAAGGTGGGCAAGCACTACCAAAGCGTATGTGCCCCCATATGAACAAGCTGTTTCCCCCCTCCCCTGCAGCAGAGCCTGCCTGCTCCGGCCTCGGCTTGAAGCGCGTTTAGCAGCACAAATTAAACTGTTTTGCCTCCCCTCAGCCAAACAGCTTTGTTGGCCGAGAAAATCACCAACAGCCAGCCTGGATGGCAGCTTAGTGGGAACTTTCTGCTTCTCTGATTGCCACTACAGCACCTGAATGAGGTGTAAATCACGTTTAAGTCGTTGGACAAGGAGAAAAGGAGTGGGGGGTGTGATTTCTGACGATTTCGTGATTTCCACAAGAATCTTTGGGGACCAAGCAGCAGCCGCAGCAAGCCCACAGCCCACCCGTGCTGTCGCGTTTCTGACCGCAAGCCTTACAGTGAGCCGGTGCCTCTGGGTTTTGAGCCGACCCCTTTCCATAAAACAACGTTTGCTTAACACGCATCGCCGGCTGTATTTAGGCTTGGAGCTTTGCTTTACTAGTTTTTCCCCCATCCTCCTTCCTTCGGCCCAGCGTTCCCCTGCGCCGGTAGGCACCGGGGAGCGCGCCCAAGCCGGGGTCCCGGTCGCACTAACGCAGGACGAACTGCACCTCCCTACCGGCACTGCTGGAAGGAGGGGATGGGTGGCGGACCGGGGGATCGGGAGCCCAGAGCCCTGGGGAGCAACAGCAGGAGGAGTAAGAGAAGGAGGAGGAGGAAAAGGCTCATTTCGGTGCGGACAGGTCGGGAATCAGTGACGGGGGGGGGATGTGGAGGGAGTCGCGGACCCATGTCCCGTCCCTTTCGCCCGCCCACAATGCGTGTCCCTGAGCTCCACGCGTGTGCGGGCACGGCCGGGTACGGGTCATTTAAGGATGTGTGCTTTTCTGTATCTAAATGGTCGTTTCGGTAATTGTGTACCGCTCAAAGGTCGTTTAGAGGTAAAAATTATACATATATATATATATGGAGGCTATTTTTGTATGTATGGACATCCATGTATAACCGGCAGTATATTTGACAAAGTCTTCCTGCAGATGTTATATGTGTGTAGTCATCTGTGCTGTAAGTCTTAGATATGTGTAATTGCATGATACGAATATACTGCTTTCTAATTTATAAATCTAATTCTCATTTGAGAATATAATTCATCAAAATACACGTACTAACATCAGTTGAAGGTTATACTTAAATTAAGGCTGTACATAAGCTCACTTCGAAGTATTTTCTCTACTACGAAGAACTGTATAT
>NW_009926444.1:1657-1897 GCF_000696875.1 Nestor notabilis
TGCCTTGTACGCATGAGGCATATTTCATCGCAGGTTTTAAATGTGTACTGAATTATGGATTTGTCATGTGTCATATACATATACACAGGTATAATTGTGTGTGTGTGCGCATTGAACTTGTAAATTCTCGGGGAACGAACAGGACGAAGTAGGAGGCAGAAGCCCCGGGCAGCCATCTATCAAAGCAAACCCATCCCTGGGGACATAAACAAGCTGATTTTGTTTCGGAGCCTGGCTCGG
>NW_009926444.1:2030-2279 GCF_000696875.1 Nestor notabilis
GGCAATTGCCCTGGGGCAGGGAATGATGGCTGCGGGACTACGAGCGATGTGTTTGCACACACTTGTTCTCGGGAGGAGGAAGCGCGGGTGTTTGCAAACGAATCTCTGCATAGAATTTAACATAAAATTAAAAAATAAAATATAAATCCTAGCCAAACAGGCGCCAACAAGATCTCTGACAGAGCCAACCCGATCCAAAGTCACTGTTGTTTGCAGCAAAAATCAATCGGGGGGGGGGGGGGGGGGGGG
>NW_009926444.1:2418-2806 GCF_000696875.1 Nestor notabilis
TTTGATAAGTTTATTTTGCACCAGCCGATGGGATTGTGTAAAAACCCTTCCGGATTCCAGCCCGTCGAGGGCAGGAGCCAGAGAGGAGGGATTGGTAAAGAGAGAATAGAAAAAATACCAAAGGTGTGCGGGGGATTGCTAAATAGAAGAATGGAGGAAGACTGAGAGGTGTTAAAATGGGAGGGGAAGCTGGTAAAGTGCGAGAACAACAGTTAGAGAGGGGCTGTGAGGAGGAAAGGGTCGGGGCGTTGAGGGGGGCTCCAACATAAGGCGATTTCCAGTCAACTATAGCAACGTTATGGGAAGGGAGAGAAAAATAGAGGTAAGAAGAAACCAAGAAAGCTGTTGCGGTGCGCCCAGGGATGGTGGCCGGAGCCCCAGGTGGAGG
>NW_009926445.1:0-3082 GCF_000696875.1 Nestor notabilis
TGTCCCCTGCAGATGGATGTGTCGGCTCTTTACATACAGGTGCATTTGGCCTGTGTGTGGGTCAGTGAGACCCAGAGGCTGTGGTCTGACAGGGAAAACCAAGGCTCTCCCTCCGCCTGAGCTCCCCGCTGACACGTGTAAGGGTGTTTCTTACCGACACACTTAGGCCCAGCCGTCTTCAGCATGACCCAAGCGTTTATCCCAGTGTTGTTTCCAGCCCAAGGACAGCCCTCTCTCCCACGGTGGCAAAAGTCTGTACTTATTTAATAGTTATTTTTCCCCCTCTGTGAAACAGGTAACCACAGTAAACTTCGGCTCAGACTTTGCTCTGTTTGAAGACCAATTTTCCATCAGCACAATAGTAAGTGGCCTTTTGGAAGAGCGATTAGTTTTACTACCAGCTGTGTCCACCTCACCGGGGGTCACTCTGGCCTTTTGTCTTGTAGCTCTTGTACAGATCAGTTGTTGCACAATTAGCTAAACACACTAGGAGCTATGGTGTTGTCTTCTCTTCAGTGCTCAGTGTCCAGTGGATCTAAAATGTCAGCCTGCATGTTTGCCTTGGAGCTGAGCTCCTGGGCTCTGCACTGCTCACACTGCTTCGCTTCCCCTTTCCTGTCATGTTTTCTTCCAGTTAGTCATGGCAGAAACATTGGATCCAAAGGCTAGAGGACGTTGTTCAGAGCTTCCTGCTGGCTTAAACCAAACCTGCCTGTCTACAGTTGCCAGGTATACAGGGCACCTTCCTGATGGATGTAACAAGAAATAGCGCAGTGCTTTCTGCTCAAAGATAAACAGGTCCATGTTCTGGGTCCTGGTGGACATTGACCCTTCTAGAAAATCTTCTGGGCATCTCAGAACTTTTAAAAGATGAAACGGACCTAGTCACCTGGACAGATACAACACATTAGACTGCTTCAACATGAAAACTCAAGGTCTTCTGCTCACTGCGTGAGTCCTGACATTTCATTCTAGTTCCCAGTAGGGCTATGCTCCTCCATCACTTCACACAAGTCAGGAGTGCTGACATGTTTGTGTTCAACAAGGGTAAAATCAATGAAATATATATGCACCATGAGTGTGAGCAGATTGAGGGTAAGGACAGCATCACACAAGGTAAATGTCCCGGGCAGTTGTGTGCAGGGTAACATACTGGTTGTGAGAAAACTACTTTGTCAGCACTGGCTATGTGCCCCCCAGGCACAATCCCAGTGGTGGCCTACCTATTTTCCAAGCAACGGGGAGGGGGGAAGGAGAAGTAAAACAGCTAATGAAATACTGAATATCATACTTATATTCCACAGGTCCTAGACGTAGTCCAGTGAACTCACACCACACCGAGCTAGCATGAAAAAATAGAGCCACTTGGGTTTGGGGTTATTTTAGGAATTGTCAGGCACATGGTTTATTCTTGAAGATATGAGCAGAAGTCTCCTGCGATGGAAAGAAAAACCCATCATGGATAAGGAGGTGTTTCCAGCCTATCTCTTCAGGACTAACTGGATTTACGATGTGGAGGCGAGCATGGAGAATTGCCAAAGTGGTCTGGATCTCCGGGGAAGGAGGGCAGGATCCGTCCCGCCCTGCGCAAAGGTAACACAGACTACAAGGGACGAAGACCGGATCGGCACCCCCGGGAAACCCTCCAGGGGAAAGGTGCCTTCCCTCCACTGGTCTGCAGAACGGGGGGGCTGAGGAAGCCCTCGCTTACCACACATCGCACCTGTGTTCGCCTCGACCATGGCATCCTCTTAAAATATATATATATATACTGCTCGGCTCCCACGAGGCTGCTCACCCGAAGAGCCGTCACTGCGGCAGCGTTTCATTGCAGCGTAATGCACTAGGGGAAAAAATAGAAGGGGCTCATTATTGTGGTTGATAAACATAGGAAAAGCACATGCCTGACCTTTCATTTGTACAATTAATTGTTCCAGTGGAAAGAAAATGAGTCTTACTTGTGCGCAGCTTCCTAGAGGATCAGCTGTGTGTGCCCCTCCGCGCTCAGAAAAACGCGGCGAAGTTTTCCTAGAGGCTTTTACTTCCCACTAGGGCAGGAACAAGAAGGCAGGCAGATGTCTATACCGCCCCCCACACACACACAGTTCTCCCCCAGAGAGAAAGAATATTGAACTATAGCCCTATTTAACCAACCTAAGGACGGTGTTTTCCTCATGCGTTTGCAGTGCTATTTCGCTCCTGTAATAAGGAAATGCCTTATAATGTGCTGCCAAACCCCGTTTCAGAGCTCAAGGGTTAGCCCGAAGCAGCACCTTAAACCCGCGCTCTGAATTTGGCTGTGAAAGCTCGTCGGTAGCAGTGAGTGGTCAGGGTTAGGCGGGGGACTCCCCAAGACCTGCGCGGGTATCCGAACGGGGCACCTCATGTGGGCTCCGAAGGAGCCAGCGACTGTGTCCTTACGGTCCCCCCAGCCCTGTTCGGGAAGCGAAGCTCGGTGAGACAGGGGGGACTCCAAATTCCTCCTACAGCAACGACATTTCCGCCGGCCCTGCTGGGGGTGAAACCCGCCAGAGACTGAAGTTTTGCTTCTTTCACGACGTCCGGAAAAATCCTTTTGTCTGGCCCGGGTGGATGATTAATAACCCCCGGCACCGATCCTGCCCTCGGCATCGCCGCGCGGCTCAGCTCGCGGAGCGGGACAGGGATCGGGCCTTTCCTGTGTCGCGGATGAAATCCCGCCCCGGGAGTGTGACCGTCGCAAACGCACATCTTCCCGACACCGGTTTTTAATTTCTAAATCCCAAAGGGACACATTCTGTGCTCCTTAATAGAGCACAACGCCCATTGACTTCTATCCCATTGACTTCAATGGAAGTTTCGCTCCATTAAGGACTTGCAGAATTTGGCCTAAAACGACCGCAATATTTTCCCTGCCGGTAATGGAGCTTCAAAGCCGTCTCTAATTAGCCGCCGAGCAAGAATCGTTACACACGCTGTACAACCCGGCATGTGCTACGCGGGGATGCGGAACAGCCGAGCGGTCCCGCTCACACCCGCAGAAGCTTAAAAAATACGTTCAGATGCAACTGCAACTTCTGCAGAGACAACTAGGGGAAAAGGG
>NW_009926445.1:3204-4837 GCF_000696875.1 Nestor notabilis
CGTTTAAAAGAATCACAATCTATGCTGCTGCTTCTATTTATCAAAGATAAACCTAATTAGTTGTGTTTATCCATCACCCTAACGAGTTATGCTAAATCCCAGGGTGCCTCCGAGCAGTGACTTGCTGTAGTTTGGGCTGGATGAGTTTCAGCTTCACGTCTAGCTTCGTGACTAGCAGTTGTCTCAGCACGGGGTGATAGAGGGGAAACACAGCAGAAACAAACTCGATCCCCTTTAGCTAGATTCAGCGGTAAAGCCGTTTTAATGACACCACGGTCCTGCCGTCGCCCTTTCCTCAATTCCGCAGCTGTAGATACAGCAGCGGGAAGAAATATCTCGTTGCTATTTAATAGACTAACTTAAGGGCTTATACATGTACATTTAAACCCCTGTAGGCTGCCTATTACCTGTGAATTTTCATTTGGAAAACAGCATTTTTCTCGTGAAACAAAATACTCAACCAGTGAGGATGGTGCAAAGGCTTTCGATCCTTCAAGGCGAAATTCAGCGAGGAAAATAGATAGGTAGATAGATAGATAGACAGATAGATAGATAGTTAAATACCATGAACTTCTAAGGCGATTATGCAAAATCTTCTCGAGCTAAGACAGACGAGAAGAAAACCCGCCCGAAATCTCTAGACATGCCCAGTGTTATCAGTCATCTATTTTTTAAAACATGGGCTCGGAAGTTTTGGTCAGTATTCTAGGCAAAATATGCTCAACAGATGATAGTGGCGATGCAGCCAGAAAACAACTCCAGCTATTTAAACTGCCAAATGAGACATAAAGCCGCATTGTAAAAATCATCTGGAAAACAGGTTTTCCTATTGAAGTCGCTATGTGTTAATTACTGTGATCTGGAAGAGCTCTGTATCTAAACGCCTGGAAGCCGACTTTCACCCCGCATATGTAAATGAAGAAAGTGCTGAATCTAAGCCAGAGGGTTCATGTTCGGATTCATTTCCGTGCATGCCTAGACATTAATATGTGTTCATGTAGGGTTCGTACAGTACGAGGTGTTATTTCCTTATAAAGAAACACCAGGTCTCGCTTTCCATTCTCCTTACAAAATTATTCGCATTATTTATGCTACATTGAGCGATCTAATTTCTTCGTGATAGTCAGCTAATTGCTCTGGCAGGTAATTAGAAGCGGTTTACAACGCAAAGGGCTTTTGCGGTGCCCCTCGGATTATTAAGTTGCTCTGTAAATTATACCATATTTGCCGAAGAGAGGGAGGGGGAAGGGGCTGACGATCTTTTGAGAAGTTCTCCTGCGATCAGAGCTGAAACACGTCCCCGTCCCCCCCAACACTTAAAAAAATGGGGGGAGGGGGCTCTTCCAGGGCTCGGAGTCGAATTATTCTCAAGCACGCGATCTGAAGCCCATTTTGTTCGTGCTCACTGGTCCAGAATAACTTGGCCATAATGGCCGGGAATGGGCCAGGTCTGCAGCAAGCTTCCTGAGCCCTGGCAGCATCCAGCAGGCATGTGGGAAAAGAATGGCTTAAATGAGGACATCTGTTCAGTGCTGCTCATCTCGCTCCTGCGGCCAGGTCGGGTTAAGAGAATAACCTGTTCGACACCTTGCCTCCTTCCCGCTGCTCGCTTGCCTCCCCTCCCTCTCCTATC
>NW_009926446.1:0-376 GCF_000696875.1 Nestor notabilis
AGAGGGACCCCTGCTGCTTCCTCAGGTCATACAGCGTGGTCATGGTGCTGCGGAAGGTGAGGGAGCCCCCATCTCTCCCCTTGACTCTGGAGCTTTGAGGAGGTGCTGGGCTGGCTGCAGGGGTCCTGTGGCTCTCTGGGGACATGAGTGTGACACAAGGGTCTCCCTGTGCAGGCAGCATTGAAGCAGCTCCCCAAGAACAAGGTCCCCAGCATGGCTGTGATGATCAAGACCCTGACCAGGACCAATGTTGACGCTGGTGCCGTATTCCGGGACCCAACTGGTTCGTGTGTGGCTATGCCTTTGTTGAGGCTCCTCCTTCCCATCACTCCCTGGGGCTGATGGGGTCCTTGCTGCCCACAGGGGAGAGGCAGGG
>NW_009926446.1:414-1752 GCF_000696875.1 Nestor notabilis
GCTGCTCCTGAGACAGGTGGGAGACATGGAGGCAGAGCAGCAGCAGCAGCAGCGAGGGCTTGGGCCTGTTCCTGACCCTGGTCACTGTGCCCAGCTGCTGGAGCCCCAGCTCTGCCCCACTGCTCTCTCCTCACAGGTGGGTGTCTTCTCCCCATCCCACCGCAACCACTACCTCAATGTCACCCCCAACAACCTGCTCAAGATCTACCCGCCAGAGGCAGAAGGCAGCTTCTCACAGCCATTGCCAGCACAGCAGGAGGTGAGGCAGGGCCCAGTCCTCATGGGGGTGCTGGGACACAACCCCCCCGAGGCCCCTCCAGGGCAAAGAGGGGGGCTTGGGAATGATGGGTGAAGCCTCCTGTGGGTCCCCAATGGTTCATCTCCACTGGGTTTTACAGGTCCCTGCTCAGGCTGGGCTCCTCCCAGTGCACCCCACAGAGCCCCCCCAGGGTGTCCCTGCCCCTGGTCAGTGGAGGGGACACTCGAGGACCTGCAGCCACAGCACACAGCAGGCGCATGGGCAGGAGGAGCCAGAGGGAGCTGAAGGCTGTGACATGGGTGAGTTGGATCTGAAACAGGTCCTGGGCTTGGGTAGAGTCTCTTCTCCTGTGTCCTGATACATGGAGTCTGTTCCTCCTCTGTGTACATGTAAACTGGTGTGTTCTGTTCTCCCTGTGCCCATGCAGATGACCTGGACGGGCTCCTGGGGGAGCTGCCAGAGGATTTCTTCTCTCCAGCCCAAGCTGACTGCTGCTGACCCCAGGGGCTGTGCGGTGGCCTGGGCTGTGCCATGGTGAGGATGCTGAGCAGGCGCTGCCCCGGCTACTCTTTTCCCTGGGTGTCGTGTGTGTTCTGGAGCTGAGAGCTGCAGGTTCCCAGCTCCTAAACCTGTATTAAAAGGCTGTTCTGTCCCTGCATTGCCCGTCTGCTATTGTATCACCACCACCACTGTCCACCCGCTGCTGCAGTGCAGCACCCCACACCCATCCCCTGGGGGTCCCTCTGCTCCCCTGGGCTCCTGCAGCCTCAGCCCCAGCAGCGTTGGGGGTACCCAGCTCTATCCCCACCAGCAGGCTCCTGGCTCTGCTCTGGCAGCGTGACTCTGTTTACCAGCCTGGGGAGTTATTTATAGGGCTGGCTCAGGCTCTTGATTCAGCAGTGCTGTGGGGCATAGCCCTATTTATAACCCCCTTCCCGGCGCAGGAGGCAGCTCAGTGCCCCACAGCCTGCCCCATGGCCCAGGACACCTTTGCCTTCAGCTCCTCAGCACTGCGGTCACTGCGGCTGCAGCGGGAGTTGCTAGAGCAGGAGGAGCAGCGCCGGGCCATGGCTCGGGAA
>NW_009926447.1:0-1828 GCF_000696875.1 Nestor notabilis
CTGCACTCAGACGGGGCATGGAATGGCTTTATCCACCAGGATTGGCATCCGACAGCTTATGGGGCACACGAACTCCAGCCTTAAGCTCGGCTGGTCCAGAGGGACCTGGCTGACTCCTTCCTGCCCTCAAGAATGGGAGAAGGAGCCAGCACTGAAATGCTGCCTGGAAGAACCACGTTGTCGGATGAACTGGTCCATGTGCGGTTCAGTGCTCAGGCTGACAGCTGGGTGCAGACACCGGAACATCAGGCTCCATGGTGTTTGGCAGAGCAATGCATGGACAGCCTGAAGCACACAAGCACCAGAGATCACCACTGAGTTTGGAAGAAGCCCAGATGAAGGACGAACCCAAACTCAGGGATCTCTGGCCATTGGGCTTCCACGCATGGACACACACATAATGCACCAGAACAACCAGAGCTTCACATGGTCAGAGATTGTCCCTTTCCCCAGAGAAGCTGAAAGGAGCAAAATGTATCAGCTTCCTTCTGCTCTGAAGTTCATAAACTCACTTTAGGGTCTAAGTCCTTGGGAGCATACAACATATTACATAGGTTGGGCCATGATTCTGTGCACACAAAAGCGGTGATAATTGAGAGTGCAAATTAAGGGAGCAAATACCCAGCAGGTTTCCATGTGCCACAGAGGGTATTTGCACCAGGGGAAAGGCTGTGCTGCAGTAACTGTGTTCCTCCAAAAGTACCTCTGCAAGCAACACTCTCCTTACCTACACTGAGCCCAAAGTGAACCCTTCGACACAATGTAAATAGCTTGGAATAGATGGATTTGAAAGCAATTAAGAAGCCCAAATCCAAAGATTAAGACATTTCACTCCAAGTTTGCCCTCGCTTCTCTGCTCTGTCTGCAAATCCCATAATCCTCAGCTTCCAAAAGCCTTTGCTCCTGAAGACAGTATCTCTGGTGTCATCTCCCCTCTCAACGTGGTTTCCTTCCAAACTACACGGTGAAAAAGGTGACCTCCTGCCTGACGTGCAGATCAACCTCATCAGTGACAGGAGCTGGAGACCTCTCTGTGCTGCTCTACATCCCACATGTAAGGGCAGGAGCCAGGCAGGGCAGAGCTGCAACTGGCTCCCAGTGTGATGGAGCATGGTCCCCGTGGACCCAGTTGGACACAGCACATCCGTGTTGGAGCACAGGGACTTTCCTCTCACCTGCCAAGGGCTTGTAACCAAGAAACCTGGCAATCTTTTGCTGGCAGTGCTCCTGCTCCTCATAGGTCAGCAGCTGGTAGATAAACTGCCAGATGACTTGCTTGGCTGGTGTGTCCAGCACCGGGTACACATCCACAATGAGAGTGTCAATGTTCCTGCAGAACGGGAAAGAGAGGGCTGGGCAGTGAGCGCATCCCTGCGGCACAGTCCCGCTTCCCTGGGCTCTGCTGGGGCTCTGCCATCGGGCTTCAGCACAAACGGATCGTTACAGAGGTGTTGGACTACAAGGAAAGGATGAGCCCTTCAGGAAGTGGAGTTGTGCAGCTGGGGCTAATGGGGAGCATTGGGTGATCAGCAGCACCTGACAGACAGGGATAAAACCTGGTTCCAGGGAGGGACAAGCTGGGTTGATGGGCTGAGGTTTGTTAGGCTCAGTGCTGGGTTCTGCACTTGGGTCACAATAACCCCATAGAGTGCTCCAGGCTTGGGAAGAGTGGCTGGAAATCTGCTTGGTGGAAAGAACCTGGGGATATTGGTCCACAGCAGGTAAGGATGAGCCAGCAGCGTGCCCCAGTGGCCAAGAAGGCCAAGAGCATCCTGGTCTGTATCAGCAGCAGTGTGGCAGACGGCAAATGAGTGCTGCATGCCCTGGT
>NW_009926447.1:1954-7882 GCF_000696875.1 Nestor notabilis
ACCTGGGGGTTTTAATGTTGAGAAGAGAAGGCTCAGGGGGGACCTGATCGCTCTCTGGAACTGCCTGACAGGAGCATGGAGTGAGGTCTCTTCTCCCAAGGAACAAGCATCAGACAAGAGGAAGCAGCCTTGCTCCCCGCAGCCGACAGCTCCGGGGCAGGCAGCAGGTAAAACACTGCTGGAAGATCAAGCAATGTGCTGGGAGGTGACCTTGGGGACTTGGTTCCTGCTACTGGGGCTCCCACCCTTGTGCTGCTGAGCAAGAGCAAACATCCTGCTGGGACTGGGTCTGTATTTCCCAGTTGCAGACCCCAGGGACTTGATCTGCTCCCACGGCTGCTGCTCCTTAGGCTGCAATACCCGGCTGGGGAATGCCATAGGAGAGCACAAGCAATGGTTTCTGTACTGGGGCAGTGTGTTAGTGCTCAGCTGGTGCTGGGGTTAGTAGCTGTGCCTCCCCCAGTACATGCAGCCCATTCACATCCTGAGGGAGAACCGGGCTCCTGAGGAGCAGCTACAGCCCAGCTCTGCAGTAAGAGGCAGAAGCATCACCCAGCACTGGAGGGATGGCTTATTCACTGTGGTGCAGGAAGGTTAAAGATCAAGGGCAGAAAACAAAGGACACTATTGAAAGTCTGGAGTCAGCCAGGGATCAGTTTCAGGCCTCGCAGCAGAGCAGGATGTGCTCCATCGCAGGGTGAGGGCTCTGCCACAGCATTCCCGTGCTGCCACCAAGGGCATGCTGCGGCGGAGGAGCTGAGTGAGGAGACGAGGATTAAACACAGTGAGATTCACTGGAAGAGGTGGAATGGGGCTGTCGGGGACAGCCAGAGAGCAAGAGAGCCCGCACTGTGTGGGACCAGGGTCACTATGAGGGTTAAGGGATGTGCTGCCAGCCGCGGGGTCCAGCACTAGAGGGACGGAGCTGCTGCCCAGTTACCGATGTTGGAAGAAGCCTTCCAGCGCCTTGCAGACCGTGTAGCGCTCAGGGGGGGTCAGCAGATGCTCCAGCTGCTGCGTGAAGGTCCGTCCTTGGATCTTGATGCTAGAGGGGAGGATGTCTGCGACCCACTGCAGGGAGGTGAGTGCGGAGGAGCTGCTCGGGGAGTCGGCAGCGTCAGAGTCTGCAGGGCGCGGGTAGAGAGAGAAGAGACAGTTCAACAGACAGAGGGTCTCCACCACGGGTTAAAAGGCTGGTCCTGAAAGCAGGGGTCAGAGCTGGGGATGCGAGGGCAGCTGGGCACCACGGCGTTTGGGCAGTGGGCTGCTGATGGTCCTGTGTGTGTCCCCCCAGTCCCTGCCTGCAGCCAAAACCACTCACACACCCCGGCCTCCACCTCCTGGTCCTGCGGTTAAATGTCTTGGGTAAGGGAGACCTCAGAACATGAGCCTCAGCCCCATAGGAATACAAATCCTGATGGGCTGGTGCAGAGGTTGTTGCCACAGGGTAAACACAAGCATATTTCAGGCACTGAAAGGCAGCATGAGGATAAGGTGGAGTGGCTCGTCTGGAGCTGGCACTGCCCTGTCTTCCTGGGCCAGCTCCCTGGAGCTTGTGGCTGTTCCAGGAGGACCTGCTGGACACGAGCAGGGGTGTTTTGAGAGGGATCCTCTCCGGGATCTGCCTCTTCAACCATGCTGCTTCTATGCTTTCTGTGAGCACATGCAGATGTTGTCCTTTCTCTGGCTTTCCAAAGCCTCTCTCTGTTCATGTTTTAAAGCACTTCATGATAATCATTGACTTCAAAAGCAGCATCAGTCAAGGGTTACCTGTGAGTGAACTGAGGCTTGGAACGGCTTTTGCTTTGCCAGACTCATCTGCACTGGTCCCTGTCCTGCTTCTGCAGTAAGTGCAGGGCAATACACACAGCTGGGAGAAGGGACCTAACTGAGACCATGGGATGCACTTATCTATTTAGGAATATCCATGGGATACACTTATCCACCCAGGAACATGGCCAAGGTAACAGGAACAAAACAATCCATCTTTTCTTGGTTTCTTTTGGGAGGCAGTGAAGCTGTTTGGGTACCACTGCTCTGGGTACCACTGCTCTGTGCTGTCAAGCAGTGGAGTGCTCGGGTTTGTTTCTAGCACACATACAAGTGAGTTGGTGCCACAGGGTTCCTAAGGTGCAGCTCTGGAGAGTCCATTGCTGCTCCAGAGGAAGAAGCCAGTCCCTCATTCCTGCACTGTGGAGCAGCACCCCAATAACACGCTGATACTCCTGGCTTCAGAGCAGCGACCGTGCTCTGCCCTGGGCTGTGGTCCTGCCCCTCTGCTCAAGTGGTGCTGATGGGCACCGGCCTGGCCCCAGCCACCCTCCCTCCTGCTGCTGTGCTCACCACGGCAGCTAAATTATTCATCCCAGCAGCAGCTATTCTGAGCAGCACAGCCCAACACAGCGCGGGGTTTGCACAACGACCATAGATGCACAGGGTTGGATTACTCCAGTCAAGTACACGGAAAGGACATTGGCAAGGGCTGGCAAGGGCGATCATACAGTAGGATGAACCCTTCTGCAGAGCAGCCAAGCCTGAGATCAAGCCTGATCCCAGAAAGCAGACAAAGGGAGCAGCCTTCCAGTTAGTGCATTAAACCTGCTGAGTCTGTGGGAGCTATTTGGCAATTCCCACTGTGGGGAACTGGAATTGGATCCATTGAGGGGGTTCTGCAGCCCCAGACCCTCCTCCCTGCGCTCTTACCACTGGAGAAGTTGACGATCCCCTCTTCCACCACCAAGGTGGGCATCGCCCCACTGCCCTGCAGCATCGACACCACCTTGTCATGGGAGCAGTTCCTGGGGACACAGAGAGCCAGGGTTAGGGCAGCGCTGTGGGCAGCAGCTCAGGGGGAGCAGCCGCGGAACAGAGCTTGCAGCCACCTTCACTTGTCTCACAGAAAGCCTCATCCTGCTGCTCAGAGCCAGGCAGCGCTGGGCCCCGCTCTGATCCCCCCAGGCTCTCAGTCATTGCTTGGTTTTATCTGTGCTGCACACAAAAGAGCCTCAATCACACTCTGCGACCGAGCCAGAGGTGCTTTAAGCTCCGCTCGGACCCAGAAGATGAACTTCTCATTTCAGTGGTGCAGCGCTGCGGGTCTCTCCCTGCCTGGCCTAATTCTGCCGGAAAGGAAAATGCAAGGTGGATGTAAAATGTAATTCTGTAGGCAAAACAAGCTCAGAATGCCCTTGGAAAAGGGTACAGGCCGGCCTGGGCCAGCGCCTGCTCTGAGGACAATCTTCAGCTCGTTTCTCCTCTATTCTCTGGCAATGCTGCATCAGCCCCAGGTCTGCTGGATCAGCTGAAACGCGAGAACCTGAGCACTGACAGAAGCAGCATCAGATGTTTAACCTTTAAATATTCATCACTCTCTCATCCTGCAGCCTCCTCTAACCCTTTGCTCTTGCTTTTTGGGTGGAAAGACCAGCCCGAGGAGACACGGGCTGCTGGCAAGGTGCACGCGCAGCTCTGGTTGGATCGCTGTGAGCAAATAAGACACAGAAGAATTAACTTCTGGGTGGAAATGCCATTGCCTGTGCGGTTCTAAGTTTAGGATCCCATTCTGGAAGTGGTTCATGGGCTGGCTGGTGCTCAGCTCCTTTCAAAAGCAGAGCCCCAGGGGTTTATCACGTACCACATAACTCACAGCGGCTCAAATCAGGGTCCACGGGTGGGCTGCGGTGAGGACCCTGGTTTCATACAGTGCCGTGCACTATACATGGTTGTCGGTATAGAGAAGTCGAAGGAGGAGAGGGGATGGAGCTGAAATAGCACTCTCGGAGCCAGGTTTTGTAAAGGAATGTTAAAGGAGATGCCCACGTGGGGCAACCCCCCCGTGCACCTCATTGGGAGCTCTCAGGGATCACCAGCTCTCGTGTGGGTTGCACAGGAGCGAAGAAGCGAAGACGCGCGTGCTTGGCCACCTTCCACCCCAGGACCCCTTGGCACAGGTCTTCTAAAGAGCCTCCTACCTCATGTCCAGGCCGTTGAGGAACAGGATCCGGTCTCCAGCCTTGAGGGCAGCCTTCTCTGCTGGGCTCCCTAAATCCACAGGGAACAAGAGGGGCTTTAAGCTGGCAGACCCCTGCTCACAGCGATGGGGTCCCAGCTCTCCGGCTGCTCCATGGCCAGGGACACCCCACCAGGGCAGGGCATCCACAGCAGTGGATTATCTGGGCGAGCTGGGGCCATTCCCTGGGCCCGGTGATGCCAGCACCCAGCTTGCATTGGAAACACAGGTGTGATTCCAGGCTATTCACTGCACGTGGACATTTCCCACCTTTCAAAACAGGGAGTGCATAAAGCCAAACTAAATCGCACCAGAGACACCAGTTACTCAACTTGGGAAACTCCATCCCTGAGCCTTGTGAAAGCCCATTTTGCCATTTTCTAGCCAACAGCAGGTGCTTAAAACTTCCAATTCAGACCAGAGACAAATCAGTGTCTGAACCTGGTGGCTGGAGGCTTCCTTACCGGGCAGCACAGACTCAATCCACACCGGGGCATGGCCACGTAGCGTGAAGCCAAAGCTTCTGTTGCCTTTATAGACTCGCACAGTTCTGCAGGGGAAAAAGCAAATGTGAAGCTTAACACCCATTAACCAGGGCTCCAGCATGATGAGGGTGGGCGATCCAGAGGCTTGAGGAGACAACGCTGCATTAGGGCAAAGCCCCTGAGCATGGACTTTTACTCTACATTAAACACTGAATTCATAAATCTACCATCCAGCCCTTCAAATCCAATGTGTTTTCGGTGTGGGACATGGGATATAGCTTATGTATTGCATAGCGTAAGAGACAGCATGCTTTAGGGGGCAATGATGAGAGAGAAATCACATTCCACTAGGAATTTTGGAAGGAGCATTAGGAAATTGCCCTGCTGGGAGGCTGATTGGAGCTGGGAGTTGTTCCTTGCAGGGAGCTGGGGGAAGCAATGTTACTGAGATCATTTACAACCACAAAGCCTGTTGCAGGGATGGATCCTATGCTGTCGCAGAGGGAGACTGTGCTGGAGCTGGATTTTGGACCAGTCACACCAAAAATTACCCTGGCAGGGAGGTGGGATGCTGCCGGACACCCTGCAGGTACCAGCTGGAGGCAGGGGAATAGCTCGGGGCATGCCTGTAGCAGCACTGTCCATCCCGGAGGATTCCCCAGCTGTGCTGGCAGAGCAAATCCCGCTGGGAATGGAGCAGGAGCCACCGCCAGCTGAGCTCTGGCCATACGGGCAGTGGGAAATGGGTTAATCCCCTGCGGACCAGGGATTGCCCCTCCTTCGTCCTTCCTCCCATGGCCTCGAACACAGACACCCGCTGGGGCAGGGCAGGACAATGGAGTCTGTTCTGTGCCAAGGCACCCAGCACGGCCAGATACCCTGCATCCCACTGGCACAGCCAGATACCCTGCATCCCACTGGCACATCAAAGTACCCTGCATCCCACTGGCACATCCAGATACCCTGCATCCCACTGGCACATCAAAGTACCCTGCATCCCACTGGCACATCCAGATACCCTGCATCCCACTGGCACATCAAAGTACCCTGCATCCCACTGGCACATCAAAGTACCCTCCATCCCACCAGCACAGGGGCAACATCCCCTCGCACCCTGCAAGCGCCACCTCAGCTCCTCCTGCGGCTCATCCCAGTCAGCCCTGTAACAGTGAGGGGGCAGAAAGAGTGGCTCAGAGCTGGGACAGGGGGCACAAATATTCCCTTTGTTCATCCTCATCCCAGCTGGATTCCATCCACTCCTCACCCCAAAGACATCCCCTTTCCCTGCCATCCCTCCACGCAGGACCCCGGACACGCAGGAGCGGTGTTACCTGCGGGCAGCCCCCGAGGCCACATTGCTGCTGAGGAGCGAGGCGGTTTTGCGCAGGCTCTTGCTGAGCTCCTCGTGGCTGCGGGGCACGGAGCTGGCGCGGG
>NW_009926447.1:7973-8362 GCF_000696875.1 Nestor notabilis
CCTCGTCAACCCGCTGCCGGTGCTTCTTGGGGATGAAGATCCTGCAGGAGCGAGAGCAGGGAAGGAGTGAGGAGCATGGGACGGATGTGGCCCAGAGCTCTGGATCCAGCCGTACCTGGAAGGGGGAGACCAGCACAGCCCTAGCTCCTCGTGTGCCCTTGGCATTAGACCTCCCAGAGCTGGGGACACCAGCAATGCTGGAGACACCAGGGACACTGGCGGCATCTCTTGCCTCATCCTGTGCACAGCTCCATCAGGGAGAGGGTGTCGGACCCCTCCACAGCACTTAGAGAGACTGATTCAAACAGCCCAGACAGGACCCCACATTCCTTGGCCCCAGCCTTGGCTATGTCCACCCTCCGGCCCCCCCCCCCACCCAGCACAGGCCC
>NW_009926447.1:8406-11067 GCF_000696875.1 Nestor notabilis
AGACAAGGGGACACCACTGAGAACTTTCTCTGCTTCAGGTCAACCCCCTGCCCAGTAGGAGCTGCTGTGCCAGCAGCCAAGTGGCCTTTGTGCCCCCCGAAAGGACCCCTGGACCATCAGGGGATGCAAAGTGGGGTCCTGGGAGAAGGGTACATCTACACCGCTCCCACCTCAGCCAGGGTGTCACCTCTGTAACACCAGAAGATGCTTTACTTTTCCCTTCTGGCACCTCGACAGTGAGACACCAACACCCCCCTCACCTACTCCTACCTCCCATTTGCACATTTTGGGGCTTCTGGAGGAGCTGCTATCTCCGGGTGTTTCTATAGCAACTCCACACCGGGCTGCTCCTCGCAGCTGCGTTAGACAATAGCATCTTGTGAGGTTCATTAGTGCTCCTCACCTCGCGGCGCATGAGAACGCGCTCCCTACATTAGCACCAACCCCGACACTTGTGCTGCAGGAGGGACGTGAGCATCACCTCAAAGTGCCCGGGGAGGGAGCATCACCTCATCTCCCGGGGAGCACTAACTGGGACAAACTCAGTGGCGCAGGACATGCAGGATCTTGCTCTAAGGGGCTGCGTTGGATGCGATGAGGGTGGCTGGAGAGGCTGGAGCTGGCATCAGTCCCCTTCCCCAGGCAATGTCACTAAAGGAGCCCAAAAGTCTGGATGAAGCCAGAGGAGAAGGAAGGGGAGGCTTCAAATCCTCAATCTCCTGTGACCAGGACATCTCTATTCCCCCCATCAAAAGGCAGAACTCAAAATAAGAGCTGATGAGTAGGAGCAAACAGATCACAACCCATCCTGTGGCTGGCATATGCTCACACAAAGCATTTGGTGGCAATTTAAAATAAGCAACACGTTGGTACAATTCACAGTCACTTTGTGATTAAACAGCAACTAGAAAAGAGTGAGATGATGCCAATAAATCCTTCACTCAGCTGTGAGCAGGCTCCTATGGGACCACAGCCCTGTGGCAGGGGAGGATGCAATGGAGCAGCGAGTCCCAGCAGGATCCCACACCTCCGGCCCATGAGGGGCTCCCAGCAGGGAGAAGTCCGGGTTCCTTGCAGGGAAAACCAGCACGCTCCCATTTCAGTCGGCCAAATTAACCTGCCCTGCTCACTGCAGCAGGGCTGCCCCACTTTGCACTGGCTGATGCAAACAGCAGGGCTGAGGAGCGAGGTAGGCTCAGCCCGATAACCAGGCGAAGGACGTGCTTTCAGGATGAATTGACTCAGTGCCAGGAGTAAAGCGGTGCCTGAGCAAGGAGAGGAGCTCGTTGGTAAAAACAACCCTATTGAAGCATGCAGAAGAGTTTCCTTCCACAGAACCTCCAAGAGGAGCTGCAGTGCTGCTGGGTGCTGGACCCCCGAGCTCCCCCACACCCTGTGCTTCAGCAGGGGATGCCTCTGAGCTGAGGGTGCCCAGGTCTGGTCCTGGACGCACCAAAGGCAGCACATGGGACGTCGTTAGACAGCACTGGTGCCTCAGCCTGTCCTCTGCTCCAGCATGATGGCCGGTGCTTAGTGAGAAATCACAGCTATTTCTGCAGCTCCCTGCAATCCCATGGGATAAACCTGCCTTTGCCCATCAGCACCGAGAGGCAGCACGCAGCTGGGGTTTCCCTCTCCCAGCAAATCCCATTGGGTTGCAGGGAGCACGGATGTGCCCCCCTGTTTGGGCAGACAGGGCAGACCCCATGTCCTGGCTGCATGTGCCCATGGGAGGGCTTGGGATCTGTGCAGGGCTGACCTCCTGCCTTCATCTTCCCCTTCCTCCTCAGGTGCTCCAGGCCAGCCCTTCACTGTTCCCTGTTGGAAAGGAGATGGGAAAGGCATCCCCAGCCCATGCTCTTGGGGAGGATTCAGTCTGCTCTAACACATGAATGTGAATTCAGGGTGTTCTCCAGGTGAGGAGAGGACCCAGAGCCTGCAGGATGCTTCACCTTTGATGCCTCTCTGAAGCAGCCCAGCCAGGACAGCAGCACAATGCTGCAGCACCAAACCCGCTGGTCCCCATCTGCTCAGCTCCCTGCTCTGGGCTCAACGTGGTCTTTGTCACACTCACTGCTTTTAAACTCCCAGACAGGCCCCTTGTATCTCACCTCTGGACAGACACTTGTGTTGCTGCAGCCTGTGCTCACGGACAACCACCAGCCCTGTGCCCTGGAAAACCACTTTCACGAGTGCACATGTCCTGTGATGGGCACCCAGCTCCCATGGACAGTCCCAGCCCAGGATGCTGGGTGCTGAGATTTATCAGTGCCAGATGCATCCCCTTGAGCGGGGCAGTGGTGGTGGCCCTGGCACTGGTGGAAGCAGGTAGAAGCAGCCCCAAGTTTGCTCAGAGCTCGTGCTCAGTCAGTGCTGGGAGCGAGGGGACTCTGGTCCCCACTCCATCACACCCCCTGCACCACACAGCACCCCCAAACCCCTCCTCACCACCCAGACTTTGCTGGACCACAGTGATGGATACAAAGCAGACCCAGACGGGCGCTTTCTGCCTCCCCCCAGCTCCCACCCCAATTTCCCATCTGAGCTTCGCTCAACTCCCCCCGGCAGCTCCTGATGAGCCTCCGCGACACCACCTCATGCGAGAGACATCGCGGGGACTCTTCCCATCGCAGCAGCACCACTCACCCCGCGCGGAGGAGC
>NW_009926448.1:0-14394 GCF_000696875.1 Nestor notabilis
ATTTTATGGTGGCAGGATAAATTGTGGTCACTGTCCTGTTTGGAAGTGCAGCCAATTTAAATAGAGGTGTTGAGCAGAGGGGTCTTGTTACTTACGCACTGTATTAACTGTGCAGTTGGCGTTTTTCGTAGAGTCCCGGCTGGGTTGTGTTGGAAGGGACCTTAAAGCTCCTCCAGCTCCAACCCCTGCCCCGGGCAGGGACACCTTCCACTAGAGCAGGTTGCTCCAAGCCCCTGTGTCCAACCTGCCCTTGAACACTGCCAGGGATGGGGCAGCCACAGCTTCTCTGGGCACCCTGTGCCAGCGCCTCAGCACCCTCACAGGGAAGAGCTTCTGCCTCAGAGCTCATCTCAGTCTCCCCTCTGGCAGGTTAAAGCCATTCCCCTTGTCCTGTCCCTACTCACACTTATTTCTTCTAAAACCTTGACTCACCAGACATATTTTCACATCTTGTGACAAGCTGCAGATAACACACTTTATTTGGCATTTTGGAATGCAAAACAAACGTGTCCTTGCTGAACGTTAGCACAAGAGAAGGGAAGGTCTTGTGCTGAGCAGAGCTGCACAGAAATACTTCTTATCAATCCCTGGCATCTCAGGAGTTTAAATCACAAACTGCTGATCTGAACCAAAGAGAAAGCTGCACCAAACCGGGCTGAAGCTGCAATGGGGCAGCACTGACGCTGTGGGCTCCTGTAAACTTGCACAACTGGGGCGTCCTACACATATTTTGTAAGCCAACATGCTATAGTTCGTAGGGTAACGTGCAGATAATGCTGAGCCTTAGTGCTGCTGGTAGAGATCTGTTCCTACCAGGGAAAAAAGAGTATTTTCCAGGGAAATCTAAATATATGACACTGGTGTCTCGGAGACCACCGTGGATATAAAAGCACGTTGCAGTGTGCTGTTGTACACTGGTTTCCTTGGGTACAAGTACTAAATAAACTGAGATAATTGCATTTTGATACCTATCTCAACACTTGCTACTGAAAAATAGCCACTTTTCCCTAGACTTTATGTTGTCAACTCCCTCACTTCTGTTTGCAGGGCTCGTACCTGGCCTTCTGAACCTGGGAAACACGTGTTTCATGAACTCTTTGCTGCAAGGCTTGTCCTCCTGCCCGTCTTTCATCAAGTGGCTGGAGGAATTCACAGCACAGTACAAGACAGAGCAGAGCCAGTCCACTGAGCACCAGTACCTGTCAGTCACCTTGCTGCGTCTCTTAAGAGGTACTTCAATGTTCTCCATGTTGCAATTAACTAAGAAGGAAATAGTTAGCATAAATGTTATCGTTCCTCACCTCCTTTCCTAAAGAAATGCAGCTCCTGTGGCCTTGTACTCTCTTTTTAATTTAATTTCAATTTAAATATTGAATTCAATGGAGAAGCATCCACCCCAGCATCATGCACGTTGCTTTGGAGAAGCTGTTTGCCAGCAGGTTGAATAATCTGAGGCAGAGGGCAACAGGGGTGCTCAAAATGTGGTTATGGAACCCAGTGCCACAGGCTTTAACGTATTTGCTCTTCAGAGTATTAAGGGTTAAACCAGCATATGGGCTCAGCATAATTAAATAGGAAAATATTATCACAGTTAAATGGGCACTCAGAATTCTCTATAAAAGAATGCATTATAAAATAATTTTAAGGATTTTTTTCCAAGCTTGCTATTTTACCCAAACCAGGGACTGTTAAATGAGATCCTTCGTATGATCTTGGATAAAAATGTTAAAGCCTCCAGGCCCCATTTGGTAGCCTGTGTCAGACTTGCCCCTGTGACAAGTTCATGGATCAGTTACCTATTTAAGCACTCAAAATGTGGCTTTTCTCACAGGGTTTTGTTGTAAACTTCCACTGGAAGTATTCGTGTCTCGGGATGTTGTTCATACTAAAATGGTGCCAGTCAAGTGCGTACATTTAACTGGTGGAAGGATGACACGGCATGTAAAGGTTTCTGTGCCACGTAAAGTACCATTTTTTACCCAATCCACCAGTAAAAACTTGTCTTTCCAGACAGTGTTTCTATTATTAGTGTTTATATTATAGTTGAGAGACCATTCACTTTGCCTAGGTGTTAGCTGAGGAGAATAGTATGAGGTCAGTCAGCCTGCGCCAGATGGGAATGGTAATTAATCACATTAGTTTGATGGTCATTGCCTACCTGTCATAAGAATAACTCTCCTGTCATCAGTTCTATGATGCATAAGTGACATACGGTCTAAATGAAAGGTTTGTGTTGTAACTGTTCTTTGTGGCTCCTGCTGACATTTATACATGCACCGTCTCCAGCTTTATCCTGTCAAGAGGCAGCAGAAGATGATGTGCTGGATGCAAGCTGCCTGCTAGAAGTTCTGAGAATGTACAGGTGGCAGATCTCCTCCTTCGAAGAGCAGGTGAGTCCAGAACTCATGTGAGACTGCCTGATGCTCACCTCAGTGCTCAGATATGGACTAAGAGAAAATCGAAGCGATAATACTAAGAGCCCTGAGTGTCAAATCTGCATCTTTGCTGCGGTGAAGTTTGCTTTAAAAAGTGAAGGAAAACAACCATGAAACATACATGGTTTGATGAATGATGTTTTCAGTTTGCTTAGACATTTGTCCATGGAAACCCTGCCTGCTTCAGGACCTCATACTTAATTACCTTCAGATCTGGTACAATGCAGCCAGTAATATTGAAGTTCAACAGACAGAGCCCTAACCTCACTGTAGATAACGGGGCTATGCCCCTGCTTCAAGGGGTGGACTCCACTGGCATTTCCAAATTTAGTTACATGTAACATCCAAGATTTTCAGTGTTTTCAGCCCCTAAGTGCAGGGGCCAATGAACTCCATCAGTTATCTCACTGATAAACCATGGTTCTCTCTCTTCTATTTCAGAGCCAAAGCAAACAGCATAGATTGCAATTGTGCTTTTATTCCAGTCGAGGAAAGCAGGCATTTCTGCATTCATTTTTCCTTTTTTTTCTCCAAGTGTTTTAGTTCCTTGTGAGTTTACATGGCCCAGAATATTTTTAATCATGTGCTGTTATGAAGTTGTGCTTTACAGAAAGAGCTGTTTGGCAAAACTGCAGCAGATGCTCAAATAATTACTATTAATATACAAGGTGGGCTCTAAGCAGTAATTTTTCCCTTCATTTCCTACTACAGTGCTGTAGTTGTTTGTGTATCAGTACTTCTGATACTGGTGTATGCTTTGTATGCTGCTGTATGTTTTGATACCTCTTGGTTTTGCTTCCTCTAAGTCTTATGCCTCTCTTTAATAGGATGCTCATGAACTATTTCACGTCCTTACCTCTTCACTAGAAGACGAACGGGATCGTCAGCCCCGTGTGACACATTTGTTCGATGTGCACTCGCTGGAGGTGATGTCCTCTGTCAGGAGTCTCATAAGCTGCCTCCATTCCTAAGTGTGTCAAGGATAAAGTGTCTGTTTAGAAATGGAAGATGTTTCATTATGTTTACAAGGCTCTTCTTTAGTGCTCTGGTAGAAATGAATCCATAGGGCAGGGAATCTAAAGCATGAAAAATGGTTTCCATAAGTAAATTTACACTGACTTTATAGTGATCCCAGTTTCATGAGGGCTTTGGCATTCCTAAGTCCATTGAATATAGGGATTGAAATACAGCCACAGCACAGCAGTCCGTCTAAGCACACTTATCTGTAAGAGTTGACCCGTGAAAGAGGCTTGAAAATGACAAAATAAACATCTACAGAATAGTCCATTTGGAGGTGAAATTTATCTCAACCTCCAGTTTAGTGGTAAACTTCATGCAGATGGGAAGTTTCTGTCACTTTTTGTCTAAAATAGATACAAAAGGTTTATAAAATCTGTAATACTTTCATTTTAGCATTCCAAGGCAGAGAATTCTGCAGATTAACTATCCGTTTTATTAGAAATGTGCTTTTTGTCAGATATAAATCTGTACCATACCAGGTTTTTTGGCCTTAAATATAAAGAGACACTAAATGCACACAATTGTTCTAATGGCAGAAAAGTGTGTTGGGGTGAAATAAGAACATATTTAATACTCAGTGCTTTCTAAGGTAGGGTTAATGAAATCTTTTATCTTCCTCTGTAGCAGCCAGAAATAACCCAAAAGCAAATAAGCTGCAGAACAAGAGGTATGCTTTTTTCCATTCTGAAATGTGATAATTCATAGTGTAGTCAATGTGTTTATTAAGGGGTTAATATTAATTGATCTTTGTCTGTATTGGACTGAAATGTATCTCTTCAGCTGTAAAAAAGACCCCATTAATTACGTGTCAGTGGGACAGAACATGTTTTAGAGCAGTTACTTTTATTACAGTGGACCAAAAGTGGGAACTATAGCCATGAACACAAGATGGATTGAAAATAAAAGGACAACTTCAACTTTGTGTTTCAGGATCTCTTCCCCTTGTGTCAAATCACTGGAAATCTCCACATCCTTTTCATGGAAGGCTCACCAGCAACATGGTTTGCAAACACTGTGAACACCAGGTAGGAGAATCTGTGGCTGGTAATCGGTGTGTGTGAAAAAGGATGGTTCTGAAACCACCATCCCTTGTTTCTGACAGAGTTGGTTTCAGCACCAAAGATTTGCAGGGCTGACAGCTCAGGCTGTTACTTTTTCAGGTACTTCTTATGGTGTTGGTGGTAAACAAGAATGTATCACCAAATATACAGAAGAAAATTAAGTGTGATCCATTTTGTGGGGATAAGAGCTGTCTTAGCAGACAGAATAATAGCTGAATAATAGATATTTAGTGTTCAGTCCCACAGCTACCACGTACTGAAAATCCACTCACGTGGGTAGTGCTGTAAGACTAACTAGTCATTCCACACACAGTGCTGAGGTGGCACATGCAAAGCCAAATTCAGTTGCAGTCCAGTTATCCAGAGGAAGGAAGTGAAGATAACCTGGATAACGAAAACATACAGAAAGTGAATCTCATTTAGAGGTCAAACTGTAGGAGGACCTACAGCTACTTTAGTACTTTAGTACTTTTACTTCTCAAACCCTTGCAAACAAGGGACAGAAAGAGGCGAAGTGGCACCTTTGGTACTTGGAACGTGGAGGGGTTTGACCCCATTCCACTGACCATGATGGACAGCGGAGAGCATATGTTCATCTTGTCTGAGGTTGGGGTGTTTTGGGGTTGTTTTATTTGGATTATCCTAAATTTTAGCTCACTGGATGTGTGAAATATTTCTGTGCAGAGTCCTGTGAGGTACGATACCTTTGACAGTCTCTCACTGAGCATTCCAGCAACTGTGTGGGTACGTATCGTTGCCTGACCACAAGCCAGTCTTGCCTATTGCCTTGTTGTCACAGCTTTAGCTTCATTAGTCCCTGTTTAAGATGCTCCAGCCTAAGAGTAAATGAGTAGCTACAGTTTTTCTTGCCTTTTTATAAAAGATCCTGTTGTGCTAATACAGAACCTCATCACTAACACATTGGTACAAATTGCCAGTTAGTACAAGCGTGACTTTGTTGACACCAAGAGTTTTCTGTCTCTCCTGGTGGGGTATTTGCTCCTTTCTGTGTCATTTGAACAGACCAGATCATATCCTGAGGGCTGTTTCTGGCAGTCCTGGGAGGTGATATTGGGGTGCTTTGTGTCTGCGGTGACAGCACACAAGTTACCCAGTACAGGCCTTTGGATTGAGTGATTTCAACTGGAAATTGTTTCTGTTTCTTTTTGGCTCTTTGAAAAACAGTGAATGACAAAACACTGTAGATTTGGGGGGAGTCAGTTATTGTTCTTATCCACAGGCTGGAATGTTTTCCATGTTTAACCCAGGCCAAAGAAGAATTTCCACAGTTACATTATCAGTGTTCTACCCTCGAAGCCATTTAGTCACTTTTCTCAAGAAATGAGTCTACAAATCTGTAGTTTCTATGGAAGAAACGAGGAAAAATCCTGTCACAAAACCAAGTGTCATGTACCCTAAAACTGCTGCATGTAACTGGGGCTTTTATTTGTGCTAAGGGTCGTCCCATGACGCTGGACCACTGCCTCCACCACTTCATCTCCTCGGAATCTGTGAAGGATGTTGTGTGTGACAACTGCACTAAAGTATGTCCTCTTCATTTAAGTAACCTTCTAGCTCAATCTGAAGCTGCTGAGAGAGTTAAGGTTTCGGTTTTCTGCTCCTTTCTCCACGACTGTAGGAAAGCTTCTAGCCTGCCTGGGACTTCCTCTATTTAAAATGGAGTTCTTATCTCACAGAATAATTTGAAGCTTTGTTTATTACTAATATTACTAAACTGACAAGTATTTTATTCTGTAATTACCAGCCATTATTTAGATAGTATTTTGGATAATGTTTTCGTTCTGGTATTTGAAGCAGTATTTTGCAGTTGCCTGTAGTTTGATGACAGCACAGAGCCAGAGTGGCTCATTTGAAAGCCAACAGCATTGATGTGTGACTACACACAAACCTGGGCACTGGGCTTGTTCTGTAAATGCTGCTTTTTGCCTGATTTTGGCTTAAAATTCTGATCCATTAGGATAGACCAACTATTCTTAAAGTTCCTAGAAAACTGTGGGTGTTATTAATGCACCAAGTGTAGTTCTAGACAGAGAATTGCTTGTCTGCAGTGTGCAGACCTGCACTATCATGTGTAATCAAACAGCAGGTAATCAAATGCCTTTATTCTTTTTCTTTTGATTTCAGATTCAGGCAGAAGGGATTCTGAATGGACAGAGCATAGAAAACCAGAGAACAACATTTGTTAAGCAATTGAAGTTGGGAAAGGTGAGTCAAGCTAACCCTCCAAATCTATGTTAAATCCTATTATACAGTCATTTCTTCCTTTCATCTTTTTGCTTGATGTCCAGTTCTTGGTATTAGAGTATTTTAATGTTCTACTTAAAAAAGTAAGCTCACTTGTCAAATATTTGTAGGCATTAAGGCCTCAGTTCAGCCAAACATCAAGTCTCTACCTTAAAGAATATGAATATTCTACTGTTATTCAGCAAAACACTTAAACATGACTTTGGCTTAGCAGCAGTTCAGTCTTGCATTGATTCTTGATTTCCTTGGCAAGGGAAGTGATTCATATATATTCATACTGTGTTTGTAGGTTCTTTTGCATATTTGAAAGAAATCTAAAATGTTCTAAATACAGCTGGTTTCAACAAGTGAATATGATGCTAAAAACTGACTGTAATTTCTATTAGAAGCTCTTCTTTTTTGCTGTGTAATAATATAACCCAGAGGACAGCAGGGCACTGGTCTGCAATTAAGATCCTCAGTGCCATCAAGAGTAATACGCACTTATCGGTAGAGGTTAACCTTGGCATGGCTTTGAATGTCAGACATTTGTAACTCCCTGGCCTTTTTCCCCTCGTACTCTCACTGTACAAAGCCATTACTTACTGAGTACTAGCAAATGTCTTACAATTCACTCCAACAAATTGGAATGAACACTTCTAGTAGCACAGAAGGGAACAGTTCAGTGAGGCACTTCCTTATCCACTAGACTCACCAGTTCCTTTAGTACGCTTTTAACTTGCACAGCAGTTTCTTTTCATTGACAATGGTATTTTGACCCTCCTTTTCTCTGGAATACTGCTGAAGCTCCCTCAGTGTTTGTGTATCCATCTGCAAAGACTGAGCTGGTCAAACCAAGGCACTCCTCTGAAGCGTCATGAACACGTGCAGTTCAATGAGTTCCTGATCATGGACATCTACAAATACCACGTTCCTGTTCACAAGTCCAGCCAGACTGAGCTGAATCAGAAAAGCTCTGAAGAGACAGCACCTGGAACGAAGGATGGGATAGCAGTGAAACCTGCAGGTACTTACTCTGAAATAAAATAGATCAGGTATTTCTGCGTTTCAGTGGCAATGTCTTTATTTGGGCCTCTGTAAAGAGGACAGGTAGAAATCCCTTTCCCAGCAAGCATTAGCATCCCCTGCTCCAAGTTTACAGTTCTCTTTTGGTAATTTAATTTGATCCTAATACTAAAAGAACTTACAAACAAACAAACAAGAATTCCCAGATAGCATAAAATTCACAGGATTTATCACCAAAGGATGAAGCAATGTTGAACTGGGAAGTCCTAGGGATGATCTTGTTAGTGATGTCTTCTTAGGCTTCAGGACAAGCCTAGAAAGATGCTGGGAATGGCATCTCCTAAGGGATTGTGATATGTAACAAATTAAAGTCAGTGAAACACCTCTGTACTCTGTGATGTGCTGCAGGAACCGAAGCGCTGTTATTAGCAATACTAATAGTAGCATGCTAATAAATTACTGCCTCCTTTCTCTTGCAGGTGCAGAAAAACCATCAGGCACTAAACCACACTTTGTGAATGGTGCCTGCCCCTCTTCATTTTTAATGTCCTCTGGAACTTTTCCACTTGCTGCATTCCCAGAATGCAGGTAAGTTAGAGCTGTGCCCTGTCGTGTAACTTCTGCCCCTTCAAACTATGTCTTCCTTTATTCTGTCTTTATTCTGAGGCTGCACAGTCACAGAATTTAGCTCCTATGTGGAAATACTTTGCTTTTCTCTTGGCTGATTTTTGGTGGTTGTCTTTGGCTCCACTTCTCCATGGCAGCAGAGCATACTGGAAGCAAAACTCAAAACCTCCTTTCTCTGGTTCATGGTGCAGTAAATCACCCTTCTGAATAGCCATAATTTTACTCCTGCTGTTTTCCTCTACCCCTTCATTTTTTCCCCTCTTACTCTGATTTTAAAACTACTTCAAGAAATCCATAGATCTCTTACAGATTTTTCCCAAACATTATATTTAACAAGCTTGATTTAAGTTAGGACTGCCGTGATTCTACTTAGTAAATCTGCCTTGGTGCTTCCCCTGATAATCTGTTTTCTTCGCCGTTGAGAACACTCACTTATTTTCATGCTGGTGACCAACGTATACTTAGTCCTGTGCCACTTCTTCCATCTGCCACTGGGTATTTTCCCCGTGGGGATGACAATTCCCACAATCACTGTGTGAATTAAGAAGCCTGGAAGCGTTTTGTTCCAAATGCTATGAAGACAGCTGTGGAGCGAGTCCTTGAAAGTGTTCCCATTGTTATCTGTGGGTTACCTGCTGCAATTTTACCTCTTTCTGGTTAAAAACACATTCTTTAGAATAGCCTTTCTGTCTAATAACAGTGCTGTAACAGTGGCACATTGGCAGGTTTGATGCAACACGCTGCTGCAAAATCTTACTGTACAGAACATGGTAACCATGAACTCTTAAATGAATGGTTTGGTTTTCTCAGAAATAGAATAAGGCAGCACTGCAGTGAAGACTTGCTGTACGGAAAAGTAATTGCAAGGCAGCATGTCTCTTAGAGCATCCCTTTGCTCTAGAAAGGAACCGCAGCTGAAGACAAAGCAACTGGGGCTGCTTCTGGTTGGGGTGTGTCCCCTGCGAGCTGCTGACCCGTTCCTGTTTCTGTGTCCTTCAGCTCCCCCGTGTACCTTTACCGCCTGATGGCAGTGGTGGTTCACCACGGCGACATGCACTCGGGACACTTTGTGACCTACCGCCGCTCCCCGCCTTCCCCCCGCAGCCCGTTTGCTGTCAGCAGCCAGTGGCTGTGGATCTCAGACGACACCGTCCGCAAAGCCAGCCTGCAGGAGGTCCTCTCCTGTAGCGCCTACCTGCTGTTCTATGAGCGTGTTCACTCCAGGGTACAGCACCACAGCCTGGAGTCAAAGGCTGAAGAGTGACGAAGAGAAGTGGTGAAGAAGGACAAAACCTGACAGAATTCCTCTGATGAGATCTACGTAGCACCTCCTGTCTGTTATGCAAATAACCCACCACAGGCCCTTTAACCTTCCCCTCCTCTATGGCAGTGGCTGGCTCCTGCTGGGAGCTGTGTTTGTACCAAAGTTGGTCTGCTGATGTTGTGCAGCCCGGGGTAGATCTGTATTAAAGGAGTATTTATTCTGTTAGGTAGTAATTTTGCCAACACCACGGCTCTGAAACAGACATTGCAAACAGGCTTCCCAAGGCTGTGTTCCATCCTCTGACATGTGGGCACATTTTCAAAGGGAGATGCTTAATCCTACACATTTCACTGCAGACGTTTCTGAACAGGGCAGCCCCAGGAGTGGTTGATGGGAAGCTTCTGCTATCAAAGGCAATGATTTAAGAAACAAAGTGCCTTGAGCCTATTTGAAGAGCTCATCTACCATTGTCTGAGTCCACTGTGTGTCTGTTGTGTTCTGATAAACGTCTCAAAGTGATGGGATTAACTGCTAACGGAATCATTGTGATATTCCAGCTAATCAGTGAAGTGAGGCATCTCTACATAACATGCATGATCCAAACCCCAACTTCCCTGTTCATACCATCTTCCTGGTATTTTAATTCTTCAGACAGCACAGAAGTACTTCTGCTGATTCAAAGTGCAGTTTCCTTTGTCCGGGAGAAAATATATGTTTTTTAATCTATTTTAGCTGAGCCCCTGGTTTGTTGTTCTGTATCTTTGGAATATGGCTGCACTCAAGAGACAGGAGCGTTTGCTGATGACCAGTATTGTCATTTCCTTGTCACTCTGAGACTGTTGAATACAGTTGCTTGTAGTATCGACTACAACTTTTAATGCTGTGATTTCAAGGCTACTGTAATTGGTGTTCTAGACTTGCCCTTCCTATTTTAATGCTGAAAACTGCTGTTTCTCAGAGACCATTCAGATCCGTGCTGTCACCTTGCTGTTGAGCTTGTGCTGGCTGTGACTGTGAGCTGAGAGCAACCCCCTCGGGAAGCTAGAGATGGTGTGATTTAGTCGGGGTTAGGGATGCTCGCTTGCCTGGGGAAGTCATGCAGCAACCCGAAAAGCCTGGTGGTGCTGCATGAGAGACAGGTTGCTGCAGGAATAGAAAGGAATTGCACTCTGCTGCTCTGGATTGCGTGAGGTGTAAAAGAAAAGTAAACCCCAAACAAAGCACAGAGGGAGAAGCAGCAAAACCGATCCTTTTGACTGCTTTTAAATGACCAGGGATAAAGTTTGTAGGCTCTTTTTTGCTCTTTTCTACCCTTGTGAGCTTGGAGGAGGAGAAGCCTAATTCATCAGACGAGCTTTTCCAGTGTAAAACAGCAACTAAGTTTTCAAATGCTAACAACTGTTTTAATAGTTTTTTAGGGCGACTTTGTACCTCATGTATTCATATTGCTGCCCAAAGCTCACAGGCATCCTGTGCTCCTCCATGGGAGGCTCAAACCAGCCAAAACAGCAGTGGTCATGGATGTGTATGCAAAACTATTTACAGAACTCATCATTCCAGAGCATGGATCACAATTCCTGCTCCAAGTAATGCTCAGAGTTCATAAACTAGCCTATACATCCACTGATGTACTAGTTCCTGAGGAGCCTCCCTGTCTGTGCTAGGCTGTAGCATGGTTTTAACCTTTCTATTTTAAGTTATGGAAAATGAGGAAAACACTAGAATAAATAAAAAAAACACCAGAAGGATGCAAAATGCCAAATAGGGCCATTGAACTAAGAACTAATGGACTTGTGGAAGGTGAAAGCCCTCCCTCCATCCTGGGCAGCTCTGGTGTGCAGCTCTATGAAGTCACGGAAGACTAAACACCCAAAGCACCCAGCTCCAGCAGGTCTCCCGTTTGTACCTCACAACTTCAAAACACTTCCACTGCCAGCAGTGTGTATTCTGCCATAGCTGTTCTCAATGGTCTCTTTAGGGGTTTTAGCTGAATTTTGGAGAGGTTCATCTGAACAGGGCACTTGGGTTAGAAAGCGGCAATGCTGGAGGTGGGTCAGAACATATGCACACAATGGGCTAAGTTGTCATTTGGCAGCTTGTACCAGGGGCATAGAGCCACGTGTTGCTGCCAGCTTCTGTGTTCAATGTATTTCTCTTCTGTGTAGAGCTGCTTTGGGACAGGGGCCTGTTTGATGAGAATGAAAGCACTGATAAATAACTACTCCATTGCACCCAGCTGCAGATGCACTCCAGGAGCTTCCTCAAGAGCTGTAAAGATGAGGGCTGAGTAGCCAGCATTGTTCTACCTTTCACTGGTAGGAAGGAGTAGATGGTCTTGGCTAAGCCCTTGGTGTGAGGAAGGGAGGATCAGCACCTTGGCCCTGAGCTGTGCTGGACACTCCGAGCTCCTGTGAGCATCAGACACCTCTGCAGATGTTTGCCACCCAACCTCACCTTTGGAAGTTGTTGGGTTCTGTGCAGGCACATGAGGCTCATCAACACAGGTGCTTGTTACAAGCTTTCATGGTGGAGAAGGCATTAATAAAATGTAAAAGACCATGAGAGAAGAGCTCCAAGATGACATCCCTGTGTTTGCATTATTCTGTGCATTATTTAAGATGTATGATATTATAGTCAAACACTGCACTGCTTTTGAAGTTGTGTTTTCACTTCAGGGTATTTTTGTAACTGTACAGTAGCAATAAAAGAACAAACTTATTTAAAAAGGAGGCTGCTCACATGTGGTGATGTCTTGAAGTGAAGACCAAGCTCTAAGCCAAACTGCATGTGGCACGTGTGACAGAAGTTCTCTGGATAAGCAGGGCTCATGCAGCTTTTTACCTACACACAGCATTTTCTGTGGCAGAGAGTAGGAAGTACCCACTCCAAATGGTCTAAACAGACATTAATTCCACAGCCCTAATGACCCAGCAGTTACAAGCAGAGCCCATCACTAATTCAGGTGCTTGTAGCCTGGTTACACAGGGGTCATTCACGTTCTTGCTCGGTACTCACCATCCCAAGACCTGTTGTTGGTGACTCTGGAAGGTCCTTCCTCATTTCCTGCAGGATTCACTGTGAGCATGGAAGGCGATGGCTTCCAGGTAGTCAGAATGGAATCCCTAGGGATAATTATTTAGAAAGACACTCTCAGAAGGCACAGCCTTTCCCACTGCATTGTCCATGTAAATGGTCCAACCCAGTCTCTTCCCAGGAAGTCCTCTTACGCTGCCTGGTTTCTGTACAAAGGACCCTCTCCCTGCACAGCTTCCTCCTTCCCACTGACCAAAAGATCCCAGACTCCCACCTCAGCAGAGAAGGTAGAGGAGTATCTGCAGACACAGTGACTGTAAAACATGCAGCCAGCCCTGCTCCACTCACTATATCCGTATTTTAACACTCCTCCTCTTCGTGGCAGTCTCAGTTGTATTTTATTCTGAAAAAATAAGCAAACTATAGCTTATTGACAGAGCAGGCAAGAAAGTGACACCTGTTGAACAGCATCAGCTTCAAATGATCACACCTTGTACTTCATAGTATTTATAAACTGTTTCATGGCTACCTTGAGGCTACAGAGTATTTAGATCTTCTGGGAAAACTGGCTAGATGAAGATCAGTTGAGTACAAAATTCCTCCTGAGTAAAACAAAGGTCTTACTCATTAAAAACATGTATCAGCAGAACTACAGCAGCATTTCACAAAGTATTCCTGGCATTTGAGATCAGCACTCGCAGTCTTTATTAGCATGTTACCAAGAATGCTGCCTCCTCTCTTGGTTTAGTTTGTACCTTGGATCACCAAAGACAGTGTTTGAATGAGAAACTGAGTTACTTTGGGAAAGCAAGCTTCTATTTTCAGAGTCAAACGCCCTGGGGCTTGATTGCTGAACAATTCACTTCTTGGCTATAGTCATCACTTTCCTAAATGTGAGGTTGACTCTTGGGGCAAGCACCCTCTTGCGGGGGGGCAGGCTGTGGTACCAGTACACATTGGTGGGGTACTTCATCATCAGCAGGCTCCCGTGGGCTAGCTGCAGCTTGATGGGCTTGATGTGGCGTTTTGCATTCTTCCCTCGGGAAGCACAGTGCCTGAAGACAAAGTCCCTGCAAGCTCCGAAGGACACGGACGCAATGGGACTGCGGGGAACCAGCTCTCTCTCATCATCTCGATGCTCACCTATGTGGTCCTCACCATCCTTGTATCTGTCAAACGAACGTCAAACAGCTCCTCAGGGATGTGTCAAGTGTTGCACCAGCAACTTTTCATTTGAACAAGCTGCTTGATGCAACCAGAAATCAGACATACCTGTTGATAAGCACGAAATTGAACGTGTGTCCTGTGTCCGAAGTGATGCGCTCTCTGATGTGGTTCAGAACTGGGATCCATGGCTTAGGAGAGAAGGTAACACCCGAGTACGTGTATGTTAACTCAGGGTCTCCATAGGTTACCAGCTTCCTTGGAATGTCATGCCATTTGCCAAACACATGCAGTTTTGTCATTTCACCTGTTTAAAGAAGAAATGAGAAGGATCAAAGCCAGCTCTGGGTCAGTTCTACACAGTTCGTGGGACCACAGGATGCTTGTGACAACCTTCAAGTGTTTCTGTCCCAACAAAGCGCTCGGGCCTGGCACTGCCTCGCTATCTCACTGGACGGGATGGATGGGACCAGCACCCCGCCGCATGGTGCTGCTGAATCAACCACGGGCCCCAGGGGAA
>NW_009926449.1:0-363 GCF_000696875.1 Nestor notabilis
GCTGCCTCTCGGCGGGGGGGGTGAGGATATGATGTTCCCGTCCCACTGCTGCTGTGAGCTGACAGCCCTCGACGACACGTACCCCTGCCTGTGTCTTCGCTGAGACCCAACCTGGCAGCCCCGTGACCCTTGGGATGGGGCTGTAGCCCCTTTCCAGTGCCTAAGGGGGCTGCAAGAAAGCTGGAGAGGGACTTTTTACAAGGGCGTGTAGTGACAGAACAAAGGGGAAAGGCTTTAAACTGAAAAAGGGGAGATTTAGATTGGATGTTAGGAAGAAATTCTTCACTACGAGCGTGCTGAGGCACTGGCACAGGGTGCCCAGAGAAGCTGTGGCTGCACCATCTCTCGCCGTGTTCAAGCGCA
>NW_009926449.1:481-5691 GCF_000696875.1 Nestor notabilis
GGAGTCTTATGCCCATTGCAGATGCTGCAGCTGTGGTGGGGGTACCACCCCACTGCTCTCCTCCACAGACGCTCAGCAGCAGGGCTTGGGATTTTCCGGCCATGGACAGACATCCCCTCCTGCAGGACCATGGCTGTGTCACCCCATCTTTCCATGGGCTGATGCTGCGGGTGCACTGCTGGACCCATCACCCAGGGCTGCTCAGGCAGGGATCTCCAAAACTCCGATCTCCAGCCCCCTGGGCAAAACCAGGAGCAGGTAGAGGAGGGCACAGAGCCAGTTCACAAAGGAAAAGCCAAAGTTGTATGGGCCATCACTAACTGTTGCACAGGGAGGCAGATTTTCACTGGCAGGGACACAGCAGGGTGACAGCAGGAGAGGATGGTGTCAGCCGTAACAGATGCCAGTGCTGGAGCAGGTCAGAGGAGACCTGTCATTGCCTAAGGGCTGCCAAAAGTGATTCTCTTTGGAAAGATGCTTTGAAACAGGGCTGGTTAAGCAGGGCTGCAACAGAGAGCCAAGCAGGGATGCTGTGTCTCCAGGCCTGACCATGCCAGTGATTCTTGCCCATCCAGTGTGCCTTTGGGGCAGGAGCTCATGTTGGTCCCCTCCCTGGTACCCACAGTGTGTCCCTTCAGCTTGTCATCAAACCGAGGAGTGATGCAGGAGGGTGGGGAGCCCTCATCCTGCAACAGCAGCCAGCAAATGCAGGGTCTGGATGCTCAGCATGCTCCACCCTGCACCCAGTTCTCCCAAAACCCCACAGCAAATTCCCTGCCTGTCCATAATGATACATTTAAGCAGGATTAAGTCAGCCCCATTGGGCTCCAGCCAAAGCCCAGTGGTATTTGGGGAAGCCTTCAACCCTCCGAAGCACCCTGTGTATTAGTGCAACTTGTGCTGGAGCCAGGGGCTTTAACCCTTTCCTTCTCAGCCCTTCCCTGCAGTAGCTGCTCATCCCCTGCTGCCATGAAGCTGCACAGAGTGAGGGGCTCAGCCTTCATCCCTCTCCCAAAAGGGGCTGTTACCCCTCCACGCAAAAGATGGCCCCCATCACATTGACGCTCTCCCAAAAGATGTCCCATCCCAGCCTGCACACAATCCCCCACCTCAAAAATACTTTGGGGCAAATATATAAGTAGTAACTTTAATTCCCAATCACTCCCAGCCACAAGGAAACTCAAAGGACAAGCTATGGGCTGCTCCACTTACCTCTCCAGCACTCAGCACCACAGCCTGGAGTTTGGCCGCTCCCCAGCATCACCCATCTGAGCCCCATTAGGGAGCCAGGGCTGGATTTTCTGGCTCTCTGGGAAGGCTTGGCCTGACCACAGCAGGACGAGCCCAGTGACATTCTCATGTCCCTCCTGCCCGGCAGGGCCCCACCAGTGGGTGCTTCTCACCCAGGCATGGCCCCTCCCTGGCAGCCTGGCTCTGGGAAGCTGAGAGCAGGAAAGTGGCTATAAGTGGTCAACCCAAAGTCCTCTGTCCCCATCCCAAGTGCTAACTTGCTCTGGGCACATGTCTGGTGTCAGCATCTGCACCAAGCACCTGTCCTTGGGTTTTTCTTCAAGGAAAAGCTGCCGTCTCTGCTCCCTGCCTCATGTCTCTTCCAGCTTCTCTGGGAAGGACTGGACCACACTGATTTCCTTGTGCTGCAGCTCCCACATTGGGAACATCCTCCCCATTTCTGTGGCTATGTGCAAAACCACAGCCTGAGTCCAAAACACAGGATTTGACCCATCTAGTGCCATGATCTGTGCCATGTGGGGCACGGGGTGTAAATACGGGGGTGATAAATGGAAGCTGCAAGTATGTCCCAGTGGTGCATCTCACAGTGTGAGTCCCTCAGGGCACGGATCCAGCCCCGTGCCTTATGTAGCTGATTTTAATCACGGTGCTGTTTCTAGCTGTGTGTTCATAATGCAATTAAAGAGGGGCTCAATGACATCTCCCTGCCTGTGTATGGGGCTGAGCTTCTTCCCATGCATGTACTCCCTGCAGCAAGTCCCCCGATGCCTGCCCTGCCGCTGGCCGCCTGCCTGCACCCCTCCACATAACATCTCCTTGTTTCTCACATGTGTTCAGGCCAGAAAATCCCTCCCAAATTCATTAGCAAGGGCCATGCTGAGGCACCAGCTGCTGTAAAGCCAAGTGGGGAGGGTTGGGGGATGCAGAGGGCTGCGCTGTGGGGCCACACCAGGACATCCACATGCCAAGCGCTGGTGCTCTGGCGGCTGCTGCAGGTGAGAGCTGGGCTGCAAAGCCTTCACCGTTGTCTTGACACCAAAGGCTCCCAGTTGATAGGACCTTCTCCCACCATGGATTGAGGTGTGGGACCTGGCCAGGGTCAGGGTGCAGTGCTACGGTGTGCTGGGAGGTGGCGTTGAGGGGCCATTGGTACCCAGCGCCATGCAGGATGCCCTGCCTGGCACCACGGTCTCTCTGGCAGCACCCGCCCCTGGCATCTTCCCCACTGTGAAGCTCCAATCCTGCAGAGAGGGGAAGAGCCCCAGTGCCAGCCCCAGGCAGTGCCCCAAGCCTTTCCTTTTGTTCCTTGTTTTTGTTCCCAGCATCTCCCTCCCCAGGTCGGGGTACCCCAGCCCAGGCAGGCAGCGTGGCAGCGGTGGCAGAGCAGGGATGCAGGAGCCAGCAGCTCCTGGCTGCCCGCGGGCACTGCGCTGGGAGGTTGTTTGAAGAAGCACACGGCTCTTCCTAAAACAAAACCCACAGAGGCCAAAGCTCACTCCTGGGCACCCTGAGAGAAAACCAAGAAAGAGGGGATTTTGCTGCTCCTGAAGAGAAGAGAAAGCAAAGCGTGGCCCCCTCCAGAGGGGGGAAACGGAGATGAAACCAAAAAAGCCAACTCTGAAAAGTCAGCGGAAATCAAACATCGTTTCTCTGGTTTCTCCAGCTGGGAAGGGCTTCACAACCTCACTTTCTCCAGCCGGGCACATTAACAGCTCTATTTATGCTCTGTTTATTCACAGCCATGTGGCTAACTTCCCAGGAAGCATAGGGTAACTGCCACCAGCATATCTTGGGACCAGTTGGGATGGCACTGGGCAACCCCCAAAGCAAAGAGGGGAGCAGTGGGACCACTCCTGTCACTTAGGCAAGGACAGGACAGGCAGCCAAGGTGGATATCTGCTGAGCATCCCCTGGAGATTCTCCCACCAAGGGCTGTCCCTCCAGCTGGGAGAGAAAGGGAGCAGGGCATGGGGACCCCAGCCAGGAGACATGTCGCTCTCCCCCCATAGCCCCATCCTGGGCTGGATGGACAATGAGCAAAGTGGGGCTTGAAGGGGAATGTGGGATGCAAGATGCCTCCTCTTGCACACCTCAGGAAAGCAGAGACCAGGCAAGTCAAAGGCAAAGCTCTCACTGCGATGAGTGCTGCTCATTAAGCAAACAAGGAAGGATTTGTAGCTAATCAGGGCCTGACAGGCAGCTCCTCTGCATGCTCAATAAATAGCAGTGAAGGGCTGAAGTACCTTTTACTCCTTCATAGGGTGCTTCCTGAGGGCTTTCTGCTCATCCTGGAGGATGAACCACCTCTGGGCTGGAGGGAGGTAGGGGGTTAAATTAACAGCGTGAGGGTGAAACAGGATGAGGGCCAGCTCAGGGTGGGGGGGTTTAAGGAATGATGATGATGCTGCAGTGAACCTGGAGTGGTGGGTAAGGGGTGCTCTGGGGGATGTCTAGAGGCCAGCAACAAGAAGGGGCCCTGGGGAAGGAGCTGGCCATGCTGGGGTGATGCTCAGCCCTATCTGGGGGTGGGATGGGGGGCAATGGGGCTTGGCTCCAGCAAGAGATGGTGCCTTTGGGTTTGGAGACCTGAGGTACATCAGGAGGGGAAGATGTCTACTGCTGGGAAATAGGAATCTCACTCAGCAGCCTGGGAAAGGAGATGATGGGTGTCATGCCATGGTGTTCCTCTGCCCCAGAGCCCTGGGACTGCGTTAATTCCTGGCCTGCGCATAGAGTTGATTGTAGGGTGGATGGTAATATTGGCTGGTGATGTACCCACCAGCCTGCTGAGCTCTAATCCTCTCCTGGGGCACAGGGACACAATGGGGGCAACCCCAGGCAGGGAAGCACGAGTTGAGGAAGGGAAGCGTTTGGCTGTTTGCAGCCAATTCTCACCCCGTCCTGGCAGCACAGTGCCAGCAGGTAAGGGACAAGGGAGAGAAAAAGCCTTTTTAGCCCCCAAAGGCCAGCAGCTGGGGAACGGAGCAGGAGGGGCCTAGCAGTATGCATCTAGTGTGAGTTCCCCCAGGATGCTGCTGCCCTGCATGGCCAGGCCATGTGCTGCAGGGGAAGGAGAGGGAGGATTTGCTGAAATTACAGGAGAGAAGGGCTTGTACAGCTCCTGTGTTGCTCTGCTGGCCTCCAGGCCTCAGTTTCCTCAGCCTTACTCAGCACCTCAGGTTTTCCCTTGAACCTTGTGCAACCCCTGGACCGGTCCATTCCTGGCCTGGATTCGGCATGCGAGCATTTCTCAGAGCCGATATTTTAGGGACCATCTGTTTTTAGGATGCCCAACCTGCAGCAAAGACAAGGAGCAACTGCCAGTTTGGAGAAGTTGGTGTGGGAAGCAAGGATTAAAAGACAACCAAAACCACCTCTGCACCTCCGGGAATATTCCACTAACCTCTTTGTGTCTCAAGAGCAACCAAATATTGGGACATCTTATCCATGTCCCATTGTAACTGGCTCTGCTGAGACTCACTGAGGCACAAACCACCTCAGGGCAGAGATGATCCCAGCATGGGTGCCCGTGGGCTGGAAATGAGCTGAGAACTGATGCCCTTGTTGCATGTGACTGTGCTGCTGTTGCCACAGGCTCACCGTACGTGTGCCCCTGCTGTGGCTGAGCTTGGCCCCTTCCACATGAGCCCTGCCAGCCCCCTCCAATTTCTCTGCCCCACTAAATTTTAGCTGTTGCTTTATTAATGTTTAAGGATGCAGGAGCTCTTGCAGCATCACCTTGTGCTGCTTTCTGTGGTATCCAGTCCATACCCTGGATCTGGGGATCATTCAAAAGCTCAGGAGGAGAGTGAGGAATTCCTGGGCTGGGATTCTCCATGGCAGCTCCTGCCTTGTCCTGTGTGTGTTTTCTAGCCTGGCTAAGGGATGGGGTCCTATGTGGGTGTGCAGATAAAGCTGCCTGTTATTGGGGGGGGGCGGCGGTTCATGGTGTGCTGGTT
>NW_009926450.1:0-13152 GCF_000696875.1 Nestor notabilis
CCCTCCCGCTCTGTTTGCAGCTTTTCTGCCCGGCCTGGCGCTTCTTTCACAATGCTCCCCAGCGCCGTGCTCCGTTTGAAGCCTCGGCAACAAACGCCCGCTAACAGAAATAGCAACCTCTGCCTTGCGTGTCAAACCGTGCCTTGGTCACTGTTTTACCCTCTACTCATAAAGGTCCGCCTTTAAAATGTGATTAACCCGTTAGCCATGCTGCGGCTTTCTGTTTCAGTATTTTTTAAGGATTAATCAGGTCATATTTCTGAATTGTGGAACTGCTATTAGACACCCAGTATTCCCGCTGTCAGCACGCAGGTGTACCTGGCCGAGCACCGCCCCTGCTGTGTAAGGATGAGGCGCGGCGGACCCCGCGAAGCGGAGCGGGTTTTAGAGTGCCCTGGGGAGCTGCTCCACCCGGTGGCCTCAGGAGAGCGTGGTGTGTGCCCTGCCTTCCTCTCGGGCACAGAAAAGGCTTCTGCTCTTCAGAGTCCTTCGTTCGGAAATATAAACAATACAGTTCGCGGCTTTCGCGTTATGTGTTTTGTTTGTTTTCAGCCTCCTCTCTTAAATCTCATCTTTGAGGACCACATCGTATCCTAGGTGGAGAAATTGCTACCAACAGCTGGTGCTGTAAAGAGGACTGCAGCACGGTAGTAGCTGTGAATAGTGGAAGTCCCTGCACATACGAAAGACTCGGGTGGCAGTCTCTTCATGGGAAAGGTTGCAGTCTAAATAGAGAATATGGATGACAAGAACGTGCAAATGGAGCAATGTGGGGTTTTTTTCGGTTTTCCTTTTTGCAAGTGTCATAGTAGGTCTGTAGGAGGGAACAACACTCGAGAGAGGCAGGGAATTTAGGCACACCTGCTGAGCGTGGGATGTCCCAGACCTACAGCTCACATTCCTGACTGACGGCCTATGCATGCAGAGTGAGTTACATTCTGTAGACCTTCTGTTTGCTTCCCTTGCACAGACCACATAGGCTATACATGAGTGGCAAAGTTGCTTTGCCCATGCACGGTGGGCATGGCAGGGACATACAGACTTTGGCAGATTGGTCTTAACTGGCACTTCAGCTAAACAACAAAATGTCTGGAAATTCTACTCCAACGTCTATATATCCTACTTAGATGCAATTTGCAGGTGGAGAAAGATGTAGCAGTCAATTGAACTCAGGCATTTCGTATCCCACCAGAGAGAAGGGCTTAGCAGGTATTTCAAGTAGATGGCCTGACACTATAGTGTTGGGAAGAGAAGAGTATTTGTAAAAAATGTCAGCGCTGGTTGGACATCCAGGATGATTATGTCATATTTCACCTTTCACTGTAGCTGAGGAAGTTAGCTGCTAGTGCCTTAGGGGCCGCAGTTAGCAACGTGGAATAGCGCATAGTAAGTATGTTGTTTAGGTTACAGGTACTTACTTGTTCCAGGATCCGCAGTAGTGCTAATTCAATATATATTGATGTAATGTTTCTTGTAGAGTTGTGATTATTTGACATAATATGATAGATTTTTTCCACATTAAAAAAAAAAAACAAACCAACCCTTGGATTTTAAGAAGAATTGTGTTTTATGTTCTCAAATATGCTGTGATATGGATTTTGAAATTATGTACCTTGCTTACTTATCCATGGCTTCATGCTTCTGCATGAAAAAACGTGGTTTGAAATACAAAAACAGGTCTGAAGTGAACATGTTATTAATGATAGTGATCGATCCAGTTAGTTATAAATCTTTCCTTCTACAATTCACCTTCTGGTTTTTCTGCTAGCATAGGGCTAGGAAGAAGAGTATTGTGGTTTTTTTTCTTCAGTTAAAAAAATCCCACCAGTTTAATGGGCACTACCGTAGCAAAAAGCAGGTATTAAAATTTGAAAATTTGATTTTACGGGAAAACATCTCCCTGTTTTCATTATATACATTGGATTTCCTCTTTGTTTTTTCATGTAAGGAAAGGCTATTTGGTGATTGCAAAATAAATAAGTTTGTTATACTGTAGAGAAAAAATAACCCAACAAACCAAACAAAAACCCAATGCCAAAAATTTATTTAGGTAAAAGGTCTGATAGTGGTGGTGATTCTTAATGAAATGAATTAAATTTGTTTCTTATTTACTTGTATTTTAAGTTAGCTCCTCTTTTGAAGGCATAAACTTTTTAAATGTGTATCAGTTAAGTATATTATATCAGTAGTTTCTCAAATAGAAGACCGTCTCCAAAATGAAGATCGAGTCAATCCCAGTTTCTGAAGCTAAATGGGGTAATGTGACCTTATGTGAATTAGCCTTGGAAGACATTTTCAGAAAGTACATTAAGTCTCCCAGTCTGCATGAAATTTTATTTCCTTTGCAGGGCACTTCAAATAATGTTATGAATGATGGATGTCTTGCATATTTCTTACTGTTGTCTGTCTCTGACCATTTAATTGAAGATGGAACTGCCTGTATTTCACATACCTATGAAGAGTTTCTTAACAAAGACCAGAACCTTCAATGTTCAAAACAGCCCAATCCTCAAATTACTAACAGACCACAATGACATCTTTAAGGCGCCTGCTGTCTGAATACAAATTATGCTCTAATAGCTGAAGTAATTGAATTTGCCTGCATCTTTTCAATTTCTTGGCTGATTAACTGTGAGGCAGGGGGAATGTTTCATTTGGGTGAAAATTCTTGGGACATCCAAATGAACAAACCCAAAAATACCTGTGGTCACTTTGACTCTGGAAGCATTATCACAATTGCTACTTCCATTCCCAGAATTAAAACCTCAATTGCTCTGCCACAACCATCCTTGAGATTTTGTTAACACTAAGAGCAACTGAATATCCCACCTACAGTGCACACCAAACGGCCTGTGTAACCAGATTATGTGAACTGTATCCAGCTTGATTCCTAGGAAGCAGAGTAAACATCTGTTTCTGTATTTGACAGGGTTTTTTTCACATAATGCATAACTTTGCATTTTATAAAAAGCTCCATGCTGGGCCGGTCTGATGACATCCAAGAGATATTTTATATCCATGTATTTGCAGGAATTCCTGCCGGGACTTCTCTTTTACCCAAGCCCAGGCCAACAAACCATGAGCATGCATTGACAGAGCTGTACAGGCACCAGTGTGCTCTGCTGCAGGGAGGGAAAAGGGGAGGGAGAAAACTAACCAAATTGCACAAACACAGGAGCCTTTAGGCAACGCGAAGAAGGCAATTATATTCAGACTTCCTGCTGGTGTGGTTCATTTGATTTGTGCAGATCTAATTCATGTTAGCAGTCAACTGGAGAGATGACTGGATGAAACTCAGCCAAATGGTTGACTTAACAGGATGACATTGCCTACACTTCAGTATCCACTTAAGATGTGTTTAATTAAGTTGTAGATCCAATAAGATATATATATTCTTTTGGTTTGCATGGAATGAGGATTTCCTTTCCAGCCTGAGCTGAGATTTTTCCATCTATTTTTTCTTTAATAACATGGAGGATATTAGCCTTTGTCATTTAATGATACATGCACATCTTAGGAAATGTGTTCTGATGCTGTTGTTTCACTGAATACTATTTGCCACAATTGGCACGGGTGCCTTCTCTCTGGCATTTAAATTTATTGCTATTTCCAATGTTGGCAGAATATGTAACTTGATTCTGAAGCTCTGATATAATTACATGAAAAAGCTGTATGGTTTCATGAATTCCAGACTACAATCACATAGCTGAAACAGGAGACAAAAATTCTGATTTTTTATTTATTGTATTTAGCAACAGGTGAAATTAAAATATAATGGTGAAGGATGAACAGTCAAGAATTAAAAGGTAAAACACCCCTCAAGAATACCTACCAGAAAACCCATTATGTGCTTCTAGCCCCTAAAGAATTTTCCAGATACTGTGTTTTTAAATACTTTTTAAAATGGTATTTAGGCTATTTTATGACTTTTTTGAATATTACCAGTGTCTTTCTGAGCCTCTCTGGTTTGACTAATTGTCTGATACTGAATTTATGGAATTCAGTAAAGCTTTATCATCTACTTAAATTAGATGCCTAATTTTAGAGAAGGGTAACATGAAATATGAATGAAAGAATTTTACTTTCCTGGAGTTATATTCAGATATATATTTCCTGGAGTCGTATTCAGAATATTGCCAAATTCAAGTAGAAAAACCCCATTCCCACCCTAATTCCTAATTGAAGCTTATCACAGCATAATGGTGAACTACTATAAAAGTGAACAGATCTCAAATCTTTCCAGTAGCATCCAGCATCATGGATGTCTGTTTCTTATAAAAGTGTGGGCTTGGATACATTGGGTAATCTCAATTTCCTGAATCCTAGGGGGAGAAACTGTCTTCCAAGCAACCAAAAGGCCCATATTTAGGTAGACTTTCAGGAGTTTGAATTAAATCCTGGATATGTATTTTCTACAAATACAGGTCAGAAAGTGTTAATAAGATGTAGTCACTGTGAGGAGAGTTGCTGAAGTAGCTCATACTGCAGTGTTCTGTTACAGACAGTGCTCATTATGAAGTGAATCAGCTTGAAATTATGGCTGTGTTAATCAAAACTGTACCAACAATTTTCAGAATTTGTTCTGTGCAATGTTGTCCTGGGTTCAGTTGGTATAGAGTTAATTTCTTCCCAATAGCTGGTTTTGGCTTAGTCTGAGAACAATGCTGATAACACCCAATGTTTTAGCTGTTGCTAAGTAATGCTTACCCTGACCAAGGAATTTTCAATCTCATGCTCTGCCGGGGCACAAGAAGCCGGGAGGAAGCAGAGACAAGACTCCTGACCTGAACTAGCCAAAGGGGTATTCCATATCACAGCACATCATGCTTGGTATACAAGCTGAAAGGAGTTGGCTAGAAGTCATGGTTCACTGCTTGCGGATAGGCTGGGCATTGTTCAGTTGTGAGCAGTCGTGATTCACAATACAGTTGTGTGGTGAGCAGCTGTATTGTGCATCACATGTCTTGGGTTTTATTCCTCTCTCTCTTTTTGTTTCTCCCTTTTAATTACCTTAATTTATTTATTTATTTTTACTTTATTTCAATTATTAAACTGTTCTTATCTCAGCTGACTAGTTTTAGCTTGATTTTCCTCCTCATCCCATGAACTGGGGGGCGGGGTGTAAGTAAGTGATTGCATGGTACTTAGTTGTGGGCTGGGCTTAAACCACAGCAAATGCAGTCAGTCAATACACTGTCTGAAATCCTTTGCTTTTGGTTGCACAGTAGATATTTTGGAGGTTAAGGAGAATGTAGTAAAAATTGGCTCTCTATACCCAACAAGATTTCCCAGTACTGGGAAAAAAAATGATCAGTTTGATGAATTCGCAAAGCTTTCATACATTTGGGATCAGTAAATCAAACTAAAACTGTTACAGGTTTAAAAAGCACATTAAATATTTACACATGCCACCTCCTCACATTTTTTCATGGTGAAGTGCAGAGATTTAGGGCATGATGTTCATGAAATAAAAAATGAGAGTTGTACGTAACTTTCCTTATTTTTTTGGTTTGCAGGTAAGAGGGAATGGGAGCAACTTCATTGCTTCAAAGGGACATAAATATGTTCTCAGCTTGATTCTGAAGCTGAAGGATGCAATTAACTGCAAAGGTGAAAGAAGAATGCAATACTTCATCCCATACCATACCCTGTACATCTCCTAGCTCAGTAATTTCTGAATAGAGAAGCCTAAGAAAACATTGATCTAAAACTTGAATACACATGATTCTAAAGGTGCGGAAGCTATTGTTAATTAATTTTTATTTTTCTAGCAACAACTAAGGAAATACCATAATATGCTTCTGCAGCGACTAGGTGACTCACTTTCAAGAAAATCAATGTAGATGAGCAGTGGAAGATTAGTTATCTTTTCCACATGGTTGTTCCTTAGGTTTTGGAAGCATCATCATTTTATGGGCTATACTTTATCAGCGTAATCGGGAGTAAATCTTTAGATACCTCTGTGTGATGTGACCAGAATCAATGCTTTAACATAAAGCTCCTGAGAAGTGCTCAACAAATCAAAATATGTCTGAAACCCTGAGGTCATAAAATAACATTTTATTTTTCTGCCATGTTGAGAGTGTAAAAAAATGGGGAAATCACAGTGGTTTCAGTCCAGAGTAACGACGAGAACAGCAGCAGTGTGATTCAAAATTGAAAGTCTGATGCTTAGAGCAGAGTAAGGAAAATACATGGATCTTTCTGCCTGGCTGTGGGAGGTTGCCGGTGTACATAGCACTCACAGTAAGTGTACAGCTACTGCTCGCAGGCCACAGTCATGTAAAATCTGGACTAATTTCAGTAGTACTGCAGGAGCAGACTGGAAATAAAGATGACCACAGAGTTATGGGAAAATAGTTTTGTTTTCTTTAGTCTCTTCAAAAAGAAACCAGGCATAGCTAAAGAAGTCATCAGGAAAACTATACTATTTCTATTCCAGTCTAAGTGAGACTGCAAGTAGCTTCTCCAGGATTACTTTTGTCCCTTTCAAAGCTTCTGGCCTCCCTTGGAAGTACGGGTTTTGCAGCAGATTTATTATTTTATCTTTTTATCTTGTATTCACCTCCTAATACCCAGGGTGTAAAAGTTTCGTACTCTGTACTTCAACATTACTTCCAATAGCAGCAGTACACAGCGATGTAGAACCATTAATTTTGAAAGCACCCAAAGCATTAGTATGGTACAGTCACCTGCTGGCTTTGGGAAGCGGCAAGGAGGAAATACATGTATCTTAAAACACTGCTCCTGCAAGTAAGTCATAAGATTACTGTTACTGAGCAGTTACTAATGAATGCTTTTGAAGTGTGCTTTAGTAGAGTCTCTGATTGCATTTTCCTAGTCCACATCTCTTCCCTGGATAGCCAAGTTTTCATTCTTCAATCACAAGCATAGTTAGCTTTTATGCCACAGAGGCTCTCATGTGTAAGGAAGTTCCGCAACAAAGGTAATTGCAACTTTAAATCCTGTCCTTATTAGTTTCTACATAATTGAAAGAGCCAGATCAATAAAAAACAATAGTTCTTGCAGGAATTTGGAAAGAAATTAATGACAAATATCAGAAGCTATAAAGAGACCTGTACCAGAAACTGAATATTGTTATATATCATTATTTTAAAATCCTGCTGCTAATTACTTTAATAACAGACTCTGGATAGAGATTAGATGCTGGCAAGATTAACAAACTTGAAATACCTGTTGTATATAATACACGTTTTTCCTGTACTACTTGATTTGTTCATGAAATGCACTAGGAACCTGATGTACCTTACGTGCAAAGCAGAAGTTTTATTTGCTGGACTTCGTCTTGATTTATGCAAACTAGGCGTGGTGTAAAATCTGATTCCTCATACAGACCACAACTTTGAGGATCGTTCCTGGTTAGAAAAGTGCTTTAAACACATTTGAAGTCAGACAATTACCAATGCATACAAAGGATGTAAATTTTTATGATGGGAGTATTAAAAATCAGAATAACCCCCAAAGAAGAAAAGGAACTATAAAGACAGAAAAACTGGTCTAAGCACTTTCAGCTCTTTCAAAGTGCATGTGCTGCAGCCATGGAAACAGGACACTACTGCAAGTGAATTCTCCCCATCAGCATCCAAATTCTACCCAGTAACAAAAACAGTAGAAGAGAACACACTGGATAGGTGTGTGCTAGGAACTGTTTCTCTGTGCACCCAGTAAGCAAGGCTTTTGGGATGCTGAGAGCTCTTCAAAGGCTGGCTCTGAACAGTTTGCTGTGCTGGCCACCTGGTAACCAGTGCTAACGTAGTTTATATTTTATGACTAGTGTTAGTGTTACGGTAATTATGACCTTTTACACTTGTTTTTATTTCCCTGTAATGATAAAGTTGAAAAAATGTGACTATTTGGTATAACATTAGACTGTATTTTGAGTTGGAGACTAGCTACATGTTCATTTAGACAAACACTACTAAAACCAGTACCTATAGGTAGGTAATAACTCTTCACCTGCCAACACTGTCTGCAAATATACCTCTACCTACTCAAAACCCAAACTTTTTCATGGACAGATGTGCATTGCTATATTCTTGATCTCTGTATAAATACAGAAAGGAAAGCAGAACTCTGGTTTCCAGCTTGATCAGGAGATGCAGAATACCTGTATCCAGATTACTAAATCACTGGTGCAGAAATATTTTTTCAATTCATTACAGACTGGGGAGATATATGGATGTGGCAGCCACCCTGCATCCAGCAAGAGACAATCGGGTTCCTGTAGGTACTGAATTAACTGTAGACTTCTAAAACCACCAGTTGTGTCACTTGTAAAACCTATTAGTCTTTCAGTGGTGTGAGCTGCAGGGTTTCTCTGGGGTGTTAACAAGCCCCGAAGCTTGCTGCATGGGTTGTGTGAAAGCAACGGGAGAGAACCAGTAGTGGAAGAAGTATTTGGGAACAAACACAGTCCTCAGGGGAGAGAAAATTCCTCTGAGAAGCAGCTGAGATTGTACACTGCCTGTTGTAATTTTACTGGCAACAGTATTACAGTATTAGAAGAACAGGACTGCCTAAATGTTCCCTGAAAAGACAATGCTGTTTCAATCAAAAAGAAATGTTTCAATCCCTAAAACCAACTTGGCAATTCCCAGGACACAGTGAACCATGATAAAGGTCTCACAGAGTTTGTACACTCTGAACCAAAGGCTGGGAGCTGACATTTGCATTCATGGTAGTTGTCTTGTGTGAATTAAAATCAGTGTAACGTTTGCTCCAGCAAGCAGCTTCTTTCAAGTGTGGTTTTATGCAATGCAGTTTAACTCACACAAATGCTGATGGATATTCGAGCTTCCAGGTGACATCTGCTGGAAGTTTGCTTAGAAGTTTGTACAGCAAATTCAACCCACCAGTCTCTGGTAGAAAGGAGTATTGTAATGTTCTTCCCATATTTGTGAATCTTTTCAAAGGTTGGTAAACTTCAGCAGTGGAAGAAAATGCATACTTCTGACTCACCCCTACTCCCCGCTCTGAGCCATGGTTGTGTCTGCCATCGCAACTACGTACAAGGAATTTGGAGGCCAGCGGGACCAGTGCCAGGCAAGCTGTGATACATCACTATGGATTTCAATAGGTCTTTAGGTCTTTTTGCTGGGGTAATTGTGGCCAAAGATATAACTGATAGTTCTGCCTTTCTTAGTGGATTTGGAGTAAAAGCATGTTTGGCTTACAGTAAAAATTTCTTTTGCAGTACAACCATGAAAATCACAAGTACTTTGGTACTGCTATCAAACAATGTAATATTTTACAGATCTTGTTGCCTTCTCATCCATACAATGAATATGCGATGTTTTCTGATGTTTTTGTAGTGCAAAAGAAAGTAGAAACCCTACATGAATTTAAGTTTCAGCTTCTGACTCAGCTCAGCCCTCATTGCAGTCAGTGGCACTTTTTCTATTTAAATATTTTGTCTTTGTAATTTATGTATCTTTAAATACACTTAGGGTTTGCAAGTACAGTGAGAAGCATTATGGAAATATGTATTAATGTTTTATATACAGTTTTCAAATTACAGGTTTAATATTGAGGTGTGAGAAAACTTTTATTTCAAGATGCAACTCCCCCCTTTTTCTTTGTGATTGTTTTTTGCTATAAAGCTATAATGATTTTTCTGCCTTCCAAATGCTTAGTTAAGATTGAAACAAAAGCATTCTGTAAGTGTGGTATCTCTCTGTATGTATAATATTTGAAGAGCTTGTTTGTTTTCATATTTTGAGTGCTGCCCAGTATGATTAGCTTTATTCAACTAGCTTATTGCTAATTTTGGCTTGGCTTCTGGATATATTTGACTCAAATACAGTGCATGTCTTAAAAGGCATTTCCATTGAAGATACAAAAATCTGGGGCCTTGGTATGAAGAAGTTGTTTGCCTGGTGTGCTGGATCCTTCAGAAGTCATCCAAACCTTCTTCTGTGTAGCAGGACCTTTAAGACACTCAGGAGGCTAGCTTTCCTGTGCACCTTGTGACTTTGAGACCAAAACTCGCACCTCCCTAACTATAGTAAACCTCTTCCTGAAATACCAGCTCATTGCTAGCTCAACCCCCACCCTCCACTCTCTAGGATATGTTCTGGAGGAGCCTAATGTCCAGATCATCTGCCTGCAGCTGAAGTATTTTAGATTTGGAGATCCTAATCCTGTTGCAAAAGGGAACTGAGTTAAATCTAAACTGTCCTATGCTTCATTAATGTTAATACAGTTACTGGTGTTTCCTTATGGCATCGTGACCTCTGAGCCACAGCTAATTGCTGTACACGCTGTATGGCCTGGCTGTGAGAACCCAAGGGGCCAAAGGCAGTAGGTAGGTGTGGGCCTAAGAGAAAGAGATTAGTGACTTGTGGGGGACACCCCTGTGGGGGACAGTGAATTGTGTATCTGCTCTACCCATGCTGGAGCCCAAAATCTGACCCAAGGCAGGTGTGTTTACAGCTGCAGCAGTTGTATTTATGGGTTAGTCTTCTAGTGTTCGGAAATATGTGCATGTGTACCTGTTTAAATTATAAACATTAACTCAAAGAACGTTGCTGTGATGATTAATCACTGAAGGAAAAAACCTTTGACTATTATAGTCTATAATTTGGCTTCCAGAAATCAAAGCAATACTCAAGCTCATTAGTGTTCCCTGCTATTCCTGAATCTAACTTCCTATCTGAAGGCAATTCCTGGGTAAATAGGAAGTACAGACTACTGGCCCTTACTCCATCCAGATGTATTCAGCCAAAAGAAACCAGTTAGATAAACAAAGAGTGGGAATGCAGCTATTGCACTCAGTGGTGACAGTCCTGAGAGTGATGAACCTCAAGCGCATTTCAAACATGTGCCTGACCAACAGCATTTGTCATTGCAGCCATAATCACCTGGTATTGAGATCTCCCATCAGATCTCCCAAACTCTGCAGTATGAAGCAGGTAAGTGCTTGGGGAGATGTCTCTACAACATGCTGTGGTCTTGGCAGCAGTAGCAGGAGCCAACAACCTGCCAGTGAGTCAGAACTGGATAGGTGTACAAGCAGTGGGTTTTTTTATCATTGTATTTTACACTTCATTAGCTCAGCATTTACTGGCAACTGAAGTGAATTTATCTACATATTGCTTCATGTTTTCTATATTTGCCATACTATTTAATGCCAGTTCCTGACTTTTCAGGTGGTATTTCCAAACACTAGCTGCATAAGGACTGTTTCGCCTCCAAGATAAAGCAAAAAGGGGTTGCACTGAGTCAGGCATTGCAGTTGAAATATATTTGTGAGTTTTTCTGTATAACTGGTAATGACTTAAGACATTCAAGAGCCTCCTATTTGTAGGGGGGGATAGGGGGTGGAAGGCCTATAATGTGTTTTGAATAAGGAAGGGATGACAGTCCTAATATCTGATGCAAAATCCATTTGATGGCCTTACATTTTGCAGTTCCAACTGGGCAGAGTGTTTGCTTTCACTGCCTGTTTCTTTTCCTGTGGGGCGGAATCTTAATTTTTGTTCGTTCTTGGATTTGGTGACACCCTGCTAGACAGCTGCTATATTCTGTGCTGTTATTTCTGTGGTCTGAAACACAGAAATCTTTTACTTGTCTCACAGAGCTCTCAGGCATCTCAAGTCTACATGATGTGGCGTATCACAGAAGCAAATAAAGTGTCAAAAAGACATGAGTGACCTGTCTTTAAAGTGGGCAAGTAAAATTCTGCTGAGGTCTGTGCTCCTGCAGCTGTGCTGCTGCTGGTACACACCAGCTCACTCTTGCTGTGTAACAGTCAGTTTGGAGATGTGAATTTCACATTGCAGTCATGACTGTGTCTGTAACTCTGAGAACTTCTGGGCAGCTCATTCCTCTCCATGACATCCTAACAGTCAAGCAAAATGCCCCTCTGACAGTGGTAGGCTTTTACTTGGTCCTTAAAGCTTCATCTAGCTCAGCTCCCTCTTCTAGTTCCCCTTTTGAATGGAGAAAGGTGTGCTGCAGAGACTGAAGGGAAAGGTAAACTATTCGGCTTAGAAAGAAAAGATTCATTCTCTACTGTAAGCAGGAAAATCTGTTGCCTGAGAGTCAATCCACATGTGGGCGTAAATCCTGCCCCTGTTGAGTTCCCATGCTGCAGGACTGTAGGACAAAAAATGTTATTTTATTATTCATGAGTGTGTGTCTACAACAGGTGTTGTGGCTGACAGGGATCTTATTCTAAACTGTGACTATTGAGGTGAATAATCTGTTTTAAGCACTCAGTGGTTTGCTTCACTCTTCACTATGCAATTGGAAGCATTTATTATCATCTACAAGAATCATATACTTACATTCTTTCTTTTATGTTCACATTAAAGGGCTTTGCATATTTCATAGTTGATGGTAGTGACCATTACACATTTCTCATTTGTTTGTTGTTTGTATTTCCTGCTGTTAGCACTCCAGCAAGAAGCCAAAGGAAGAAATTACAGGAGTAGTGGTGTTTAGGCTTTTCCACTGGATTTTCAAAGTACATTACATTCACACAGAACTACTTTCAAAATATGGAAGCTTACAGGTGGCCATGGACAGCGAGGCAAAATGACTAAAATAAACCTTGTGTGCGGCTGTCAACACTATTTTTCTCTTTGTCGACTTTCAGCCACATCCCATTGTGCACTGGCTGTGTTTCATTTCAGACTGAAAAAGGAAGTGCTTCTTTTCCAACACAGTGCTAATCCCTGTTTCAAGGCTTAGACAACAAACAGGGTGAGACTGCTCCTCCCTAATGGACTGTTCTTTTCCCCTGAGGAAACAAGTTTCCAAGACTCGCACTCTTTCATGAAGTTGCATTATGTTTTCTTCTGTTTCCTTACAGCGCACCCATCTCCTGCGCTAACTTCTGTAATATATAGAACAAAACGTCTGTATATAAATGTATGTTTCACAGGGCCCTCCTCCTGCGAAGGGCAGTGTTGGGTTACCCGGGGGCCACGCGGGTACCACTGGCTCAGGTGCACGCACAGCCTGGGTCGGCTCGCCTGTGGCGGGGAAGGCAAACAGACGCGTTGACCATTCCCCCTCGGGGCTGCCTTTTTCCTGCAGCCCGACGGCGCGGAGCCCCGCAGAGAGCCCAGCCGGGGTCGGCGGGGAGGAGGAGCAGGGTGGGGGGGCAGGTGAGGGCGGAGAGGTGCC
>NW_009926451.1:0-2672 GCF_000696875.1 Nestor notabilis
GCTCAAATGCGGCACATGGGTTAAACGGGCAGGCTGGTGTGGATAAGAATTGGGGTGAACCCTCCTCTGACCCCCCCCAAATGTGTCCTCTCCACAGCCCTGATGCCTGCTTGGGGACACTATGACATGTGGAGAGCAGGGTGACCTGCCTGGCTGCTGGGCAAGAGGTGAGAGTGATTCCCATTGGAGCTGCAAGGGATGCAGGGTCAAGCTCACCCTCAATTTAATCAGGCAAGAGGAAAATCATAAAATGATAGAACGATGGAATGGTTTGTGTTGAAGGGACCTTAAAGCTCCTCCAGCTCCAACCCCTGCCACGGGCAGGGACACCTTCCACTAGAGCAGGTTGCTCCAAGCCCCTGTGTCCAACCTGCCCTTGAACACTGCCAGGGATGGGGCAGCCACAGCTTCTCTGGGCCACCTGTGCCAGCGCCTCAGCACCCTCCCAGGGAAGAGCTTCTGCCTCAGATCCAAGGGGAAAGGACAGAGGTGCTGTCATGGCACAAAGGAGGGATTGCCCTGCTTAGGAAGGAGAAAGCCAGCGCTGCCTGGACACCGCCACCAGCGGGCTTGGAGAGGGATGTTGGTGCTGGTTCCTACATGCCCCTCAGGCTGCCCTGCCCCCACACCCCCAAGCCTGGCATCACCCAGTGAACCTGATGGTGGGGACCTGCCTGATGGGCTCCATGCCATGGTGCTGGGGCCTTTTAGCCCCCAGTGGCCTCCAGGCTCATCCACACTGGTCCCAGGGAGCCAGCCCTCCCCAGTGGGAACACGCATCCCTCAGCCTGCATTTGCCCTGTCCCCGGTGCTGGCCCCCAGGCTCTGCTGCCCTCAGCACCATTGAAATGACTCATTTTCCAGGCAATTAGCACTAGTTAATTAGAGAAGCTGAGTGGAGCAGAGCTCCTGGCTTGGCCCCAGCCTTGGGTGCTGGCCTGATGTGCGCCCCACGCTCTGTGCTTGGGATGCTTGGTGTAGGGGTGCCATGGGGCGGGCGGCCGGGGGACCTCAGCTTCATGCACTGGGGGTACACAGCCCTCTGCAGCCACCTACCCCCCATCCCCACCCCAAATCACACCCACCCTTCACAGGTCCTGCCGCATCCCAAAAGAGGAGCTGCTCCACGAGCTGGAGACCCCACATCCACCCTTGGAGGACACAAAGGTCTCCCCAGGCTGACTGCGGAGGCCGGGGAAGGAGCCAGCACAGCGCTGCAGCTCTTTCATCAGTATTCAATGCCACTTGACGGGCTATAATTCCACTTTTACTGCCGGTTATTGATGAGGGGATTACCTGCCTCGTTAGATCCACAGCTCTTCAGCGTGGGATTTGTGTGGTGGTGCCACACGAGCAGGGAACAGGGTCCCTGTGCTGGGAAAGGGTGTTTCTGCACCCAGGGAGAGGGTCTCCATGGCCTAAGCGCACCTCGGCATGGAGGACCCGTGCCCTTGGCCAAGCAGAACACCCTCCAGCACCCACAGGAGTGGGTTGGGAGATGGAGCTGGTGGTGGCATTGATGGCATGTGCTTATCCCCCCTAAGCAGCTGTGGAATTAGCTGCCTCCGGAGCACAACCGAGCTCTGGCCTTTGTGGCTGAGGAGAAAACACTTCAAAACCTGACCTCAGCACAAGAGAGAGGCACAGACACCCGTGAGGGATTTGCACGTCCTTGTGGGTTTGGACATCTTGGGGCTTTGTGTGTCTCGGTGGCTTTGCATATCTCAGCGGATTTGAGCATCTCAGCCCTGTGTACACTGAGCTCTCTGGGGTGGGCATCCCTCAAGTGCAGCACAGTGAGACCCTCATGCTCAGTCCCCCCTGATTTCCTTCCCCACGGCATGGACACCATCTCCCTGTGTCCATCCCTTTCCTCAGCCTCAACCAGCCGCTCGCCCACCACCCCCAGCTCCACACCATGGACCAGCACCAAAGCCCGTGGTCCTGGAGCAGCACTTCCCACCCCAGCATGTGGTAGCACTGGGAGAACAAAGCACTTGTGAGGGGCACTCAGGTGAGGGGTTCCATCCAAAGGAAAGGCTCCTGCATGGGATAGAGAGGCTGAAAATCTCTTCCATGGAGTGGCAAATGGCCAAGGGCTTTGGATGAGTGGTGGGCACAAGGTGACAGCATGTACCAGCAGAAGCACTGGGACTGACCTCTCCACGGTGAGGCCAAGCTTCCAGGGCTATGTTTTTGGGTGCAGAGCCCCAAATACCCAAGTTGTGTTGAGCATGGCATCTCCCCTGTTGCTGCTCAGTATTCCCATCTCCCTGAGCATCCTCCCATCCTCTTCCCATCTCCACCAAAACCCATTGATGCCAAGTACCCGGGGGGAGAAATCAAAGCCCCCCCCCCCCCCCAGCCACTCTGTGGAAGTGCTGATCAAAGCTTATCCCCAGAGGCAGCACGTCAGAGCTCCACGCAGAGACACCGCACCGTGTGCCAGCCCGCCTGCCACCGCCACCGCCGAGCGTGCCAGCCCGCGCCGGCAGCGGAAACACATGTGTGCATGGAGAGGGAATGGCAGAAGGTGCCAAGGGAGCAGTGCGATCCCCCCACCACATCATGCTGCGAGTCGTGGAGCTGGGGTGGGATGTGACGTGGAGCCCAAGTTGGGGTGATGGTGCTAAGGAAGGGATGAGGAAATGTTGTGGAGTGAGGGATGGAGC
>NW_009926451.1:3035-5279 GCF_000696875.1 Nestor notabilis
CTGCCTGTGGGAGGGGTTGGAGCTGGAGGAGCTTTGAGCTCCCTTCCAACACAAACCATTCCAGGATACTACGGGAAAGGGGCTGATGCTGCCCTGTGTGCCATCAACACATCTCCATGCGCTGCTGTGCTGGATGGCCACGGGGCGGGGAGTGAGGCGACCACGTTGCCACTCCGGGGCTTCCCAGATGCTGTTTGCCTGGCGCCAGGCCATTAATTCCTCCTCTTCTCCTCCTCCCACTCATTTGCTAGATATTTCCCAAACCTCTTATTTTTAGGTTGCAGCTGAAAAGCTGTGAATTTGCAGCTTTCGCTCCGGTGCAGGAGCCCGGGCGCAATGCGGGTGGGAGCCGGGCAGGACCACGGTGGGGCCGGAGAAACCCATGTCCTCGGTGCAGGCAGAGGGACGAGGCCTGGGCACGGAGCGGCTGCCGGGATGCAAAGCCTCTGAGGGGGGATGTGGCCTCACCATCATCCATGGATACACCACGATGGGCATTTTGGAGCTGCTTTGAACGTGCCACGCGGCAGAGTCAGTGGCATGAGGGATGAGATGGTTGCGGCAGTGCCAGGGGCTGCGTGGCCACAAGGTGTTCAATGAGGGATGTTGGTTGTCCCAGCTCAGTGTCCTGGCCAGTGTCCATTGTTGGATGAGCCGTGGTGCTGCTGCTCAGCACCCCAGGCATGTCCAGGGTAAAGAGGGAACAAGCGTCTGTTCTCCATCTGTGCATCTGTCTGTCTATCCGTGCGTCCTCCTCTCCAACACATCCATCAATCTCTTCATCCATCCATCCCTCGTACACATCTGCTTCTCCATCCAGCCATCTGTCCATCCCCCGGAGCTGTCAATCTGTCTGTCGGTGCTGCTGCTCAGCACCCCAGGCATGTCCAGGGTAAAGAGGGAACAAGCGTCTGTTCTCCATCTGTGCATCTGTCTGTCTATCCGTGCGTCCTCCTCTCCAACACATCCATCAATCTCTTCATCCATCCATCCCTCGTACACATCTGCTTCTCCATCCAGCCATCTGTCCATCCCCCGGAGCTGTCAATCTGTCTGTCTCTGCCTCCTCCATGCGATGCTGCCTGCCCTGGGGGGCTTTGCCTCCGGACCCCCAGCGTGGTGCTACCTCTTCCACCAGGGACACCACGGATGGGGTGGCTGGTGCCACCCTGTGTGGACACCTCCAGCACCTCTCCCTGTGCCTGGTGCTGTGGTGATGCCAAGACACCAGGACCCAGCAGAAGCACCGTGGTAGGGACAGGATGGCAGTGCCCATGGGCACCATGTGGGCTGTCAAGGAGGACACCCTCCCAAACACCACATAGCTCCTGTCCAACCTGTTGTCATGCATGGACGTGGCCCTGGTGCCACAGGGAGGGGCAGAGTGAGAAACCAGGTTGGAGATAAGGAAGAAGCTCTTCCCTGGGAGGGTGCTGAGGTGCTGGCACAGGGTGCCCAGAGAAGCTGTGGCTGCCCCATCCCTGGCAGTGTTCAAGGCCAGGTTGGACACAGGGGCTTGGAGCAACCTGCTCTAGTGGAAGGTGTCCCTGCGCGGGGCAGGGGTTGGAGCTGGAGGAGCTTTAAGCTCCCTTCCAACCCAAACCATTCCATGAGTCTATGATGGATGATGGGATGGGTGTTTTGCCATTAAAGCCACCAGGTCCCTCATGCAGTCAGGTTTCATTTCATGCTGCCTTCATAGAGCAAGCCCCCCACCTATGGTTTGGATAGAATGCAAGATTGTGCATCAGCCTCCCCAAGGCCAGCGGGCACCAGTGCTGCAGGGTTCACCCTCCTGCTGCAGGACATACCCACCGGGATGGGCTCAGCCCATGATTCCCTATGGAGAGGCGAGCCAGAGTGCCCAGCATCCAGTGTGAGCTCTCATCACCAGCCTGGTGACAGGGAAAGGATGCTGAGGGCATCTCCATCACCAAGCCCCAGCATTGCGCGCCAGCATCCCCTTTCCCGGCGCGCTCCTGGCATTCCGGCAGCTCCCGGCACACAGCCCCACGACAGAGCAGCAACCAACTGAGTATTAAGAAAGTTACTTTTCAAGCTACGTTCAAATAATTTGCTGCTGAGCTATTTTTGGCTGAGGATTTCCGGAGAGACGTGTGGTTGCTTTCTCCGCTCAGTGGTCCCCACCGCATCTCTCCTTCCTCAATCCCCCCAGGACTTCCTGCCCCCATGTCCAAATCCCATCGGATTTGCATCCCTCACCCTCCCTGCTTCAAACCCATC